>NW_023367108.1:12500-27500 GCF_902167145.1 Zea mays | reverse complement strand
ATGATATCAATTAAATGGTATATCAATTCTATAAATTGGATATAGCAATAAATAAATCAGCAAAATTCTTTTATTTTAGATAGAAGAAATGTTTCTTCTATCTAAAATAAAAGAATGTACCCTTCTATCCAAATCCAATTTGCATCGATAAAATAAATCCAAATTCCAGATTCCAGCAGTAGATGAATAATTGCAAATTTTTGTGTGTACGAGATTAGAATAACTTAAAAATAACTGACATAATTTTTTATTTTTCCTGATCAGAAAAATACATGAAAAAGAAAGGAGGTAGAAAAATTTGTTGATTTATGGTTAAAGAAGAAAAACAAGAAAACAGGGGTTCTGTTGAATTTCAAGTATTCAGTTTCACCAATAAGATACGGAGACTTGCTTCACATTTAGAATTACACAAAAAAGATTTTTCATCGGAAAGAGGTCTACGAAGACTTTTGGGAAAACGTCAACGTTTGCTGGCTTATTTGGCAAAGAAAAATAGAGTACGTTATAAGAAATTAATAAGTCAGTTGGATATTCGGGAGAAGTAATTTAATCGTTCTCATTTTTTTCTTATTTTATTAGTAGTCTTATAGTAGTCTTAGATTTTGCATTTTGATGAGCCTCGTTTTGAGGAATTCATGGAATAATCCATTTTCATGGAATAAAGAATAAGAACAAGGATACATAACATAAAAAAAAGAATAGATAAGACGATATTCGCCCTCCCCCTACATATTTGATTTCTTCTCCTATACAAAAACCAGCAAGACCTACTCCATTGGTAATTCCATCAATGACACCTTTATCAAAAAAATGCGTTAGTTCGGCTAATCTTCTTATACCTAGGATAAAAACCCTAGTATAGAAAAAATCTATATAACCACGATTATATGACCAGCTGTATATCTTTTTTTTTACTTCATCCAAAAAGCTCTTTTTTGGATTCTTTTTTACAAGGGAATTTTGAAAATTCAAATTCTGAAAAAAAGAATAAGCAGATCCATAAAAGATATATGCTATGAATAGACCAAAAATTGCTAAACTTACAGAAGAAATTGCATTAGTGAGAAATTCATATGAATTTATGGAAGAATTAGAATTTTCCTGGAACAAGTTTATTGAAGGAGTTAGCCACTTTGATAATATGGTTAACTCCAATATTCTATTATCTTTTACTCCATTATCAAAATGGATTCCTATGGATCCAATGAACAAAGTAAAAAGTAGTAATATAAGAAGAGGAAATAGCATAGTATTTCCCGTTTCATGAGGATAGACAAAAGTATTTTTAGCCCCAAAGGGAGTACTAAAGGATCCTATCTTATTTCTTGTATTAGCAGGAATTTTTGGCATATTTTGTGAAAAAAAAGAAACTCCACTCTTCATTGTTGATAAAACAAAATCACCTATTGACTCCTTTGGATATACTTTTTCCCCATAAGGATATTGAATACAACGAACCTTCTTTAGTACTACTGTAATTTTTTGAAAATGAACACGCAAATACCATCAAAAGTAAGTAAATATATCCGAAACATATAAAATGCAGTTAATCCTGCAGTAAAAGAGGCTATTATTCCAAAAAAGGGTGAATACAACCAACTATTACTAAGGATTTCATCTGTTGGACCAGAAGCAAGCAAGAGGTGGAATACCACAAAGAGAAAGTGTACCACATAAAAAAGTAGTTCTTGTAATTGGAACGTATTTTCTTAAACCACCCATAAGAACCATATTCTGACTTTTATCTGGTGAATATCCAACAAGAGGTTCCATTGAATGAATAACGGATCCGGATCCTTAAGAACAATAAAGCTTTCGAATAAGCATGAGTGATCAAATGGAATAAAGCAGCTTGATAAGAACCTATACCTAGAGCTAACATCATATAACCCAATTGAGACATTGTAGAATAGGCTAAGCTTCTTTTAATATCTCTCTGAGCAAGAGCTAAAGTGGCTCCTAAGAAGAGTGTTATTGTACCTATTAAAGAAATGAAACTCATTATCCAGGGTAGGATATGAAAGAGGAAGAAGTCTAGCTAGAAGAAAAATCCCCGCAGCAACCATAGTTGCTGCGTTTATAAGAGCCGAAATAGGAGTGGGATCCTTCCATAGCATCAGGTATACCATACGTGAAGAGGAATGGTGCAGATTTTGCAAACTGCACCAAGGAATATAAAAAAAGCACACAAAGTATAAGTAAGGAATTAATCCCATTATTAGGAATCCAGTTATTAGCTATTTTGAACAAATCCCGAAACTCCAAACTACCCGTTATCCAAAAAAAAACCTAAAATTCCTAATACATACCAAAATCCCCTACACGATTAGTTACAAAAGCTTTTTTGACAAGCACTCGCTGCAATTGGCCGCGTAAACCAAAAGCCTATCAATAAATAGGAAACACATTCCGACAAGTTCCCAAAAAAAATAAATTTGTATCAAATTGGAACTAGTAACCAATCCTAACATGGAAGTATTAAAAAACTTATATAAACAAAAAATCTCAAATATCCTTCATCGTGAGACATATAATCGTCACTATAAATAAGAACTAAGATTCCTACAGTAGTAATTAGTATTAACATAATAGACGTAAGGGGGTCGACCAAGTATCCAAATTCTAAGGAAAAATCATTATTGATGGTCCAAGACCATAGATATTGATAGATAGAACTTCCATTTATTTGTTGAATAGACAGGTGAAGTGAGAATACCATAGCTATACTTAAGAGTAAAATACTAGGAAAAGCCCATATCCGACGAAGATTTTTTGTTGCTGTAGGAATAAGAAAAAGTCCAAATCCCATTGACATAATAACTGGAAGTGGGGAGAAGAGGAATTACCCAGGCATATTGATATGTATGTTCCATAAGAAAAAGAAATAGCAATTTTTAGTTTAAATTTATAGTTCAATTTTTCTATAAAATAAAATTGTTTCCGATTCACCAAACCTATTCTTATCTCTTTCTAAAGGAATTAAAAAAACAAATAAGAAAAATAAAAAATACTGGGAATTATGAATTTTTCTAATTTCTCTCATTAAAATATTCCAAAATTTAGAATGGGTTTAGTTACTTAAATTCAAAAAGGAATCAAAGAATTTCGGTATCTAGTTATTAGTAAAAAAAATATTTATTAAAATACAAAAAAAGATTGAATAATTTTACTTTCTAATCATTTTTGTATTTCTTTTTGTTAAAATAAAAGAGCTCTCTTGTTTCGTAATTGATTGATTGAATTCCAAAGAAAACCTATATTTATAGGAAATTCTCGAATATTGCTTATTTCATATAAAAGGAAATCCTAATGACTAGAATTCTCTAAGTTTTAGAATGTCTTGTTTAAGAGACTAAGTATTTTTTTTTATTGGAATTCAATTATGGAATAGCCTTCTGAACTTAATTAACTATTTGAATTGAATTTTACCTTCTTTTTATCTCCCCCTCTTATATGAGGGCTTATCCCCCCATACCATATATTTATATATGGAGTATATTTGATATAGAAATTGATTTAAATAGAAAATCTTAAAAAACTCTTGTCTTATCCACATTAGACAAAATGAACTAAAGAAGAATTTAGAATTTAAGTATCTTTCAGTATCTTTCAGTATCTAAGTATAAATACTAAGAAAAAACAGAAAGAAGGATTGATTTGTGGCAATAGATGTCTTTCACATACAACTAGAAAAAAGTAATTCCCTTTTTGAATGGCAGTTCCAAAAAAACGTACTTCGATGTCAAAAAGCGTATTCGTAAAAATCTTTGGAAAAAAAAGACTTATTTTTCCATAGTACAATCTTATTCTTTAGCAAAATCAAGATCATTTTCTAGGGGCAACGAGCATCCAAAACCAAAAGGTTTTTCTGGGCAACAAGCAAACAAATAATAAGATTTTGAAATAATCTGAATTGAACTATCCAAAAGAAATTCCAATTATTTAATATGAATGAATAATTCGGATTAATTAATAAATGTACTTTTATGTGTCGAATTCCTCGGTACAATATTCTTAGAACGAATCCCCTCCATTATCATTATATAGAACAAAAGTTTTTGGTATATTGTTGTCCTCAGTATTCTTTTCCTATCAAAGAACTTTTTTTTTATAATAGAATTCTCATAAAAACGAGGATTCTATTATAAAAAGTAGACCTATTCTTGCAATAGGACTTACAACCTCACCTAATCTTATCCCAAAATTTCCCCATATAAATGGGTTTAGGACTGGTACATCATATTAATAAGAGGTAAAGGCTTTCATTCTATCAATTTTTTCTAAAATACAAAATGCCATTTCATTGTAGTTAATGATGAACTCTAATGATGAACTTCTAATGTTCCTAAATTCTATGGCTTCTCTCCAGTCTCGACGATTCACGATAAAATAACTATTATTCTTTTAAGTTAACTATTATTTTAAATTAGCCGCCATGGTGAAATTGGTAGACACGCTGCTTTTAGGAAGCAGCGTGCTCAAGCATCTCTGGTTCGAATCCGAGTGGCGGCATTCCGCAAAAAGAATACAATAAATTAGAAAAATTGGATTCAAATTCGAAATTTCCAATTTTGTAATGGGACCTTATCGTTATGCTATTTGCAACTTTAGAACATATACTAACTCATATCTCTTTCTCAACCATTTCAATTGGATTACGATTCATTGATAACCTTATTAGTTCGTGAACTTAGGGGATTACGTGATTCGTCAGAAAAAGGAATGATAGCTACTTTTTTCTCTATAACAGGATTTTTTTAGTCTCTCGTTGGGGTTTCTTCGGGACATTTTCCATTAAGTAATTTATATGAGTCATTGATCTTCCTTTTCATGGACTCTGATATTCTTCATACTATTCCTAAGATACAGAACTCGAAAATGATTTAAGCACAATAACTACGCCAAGTACTATTTTAACGCAAGGCTTTGCCACGTCGGGTCTTTTAACTGAAATGCATCAATCCACAATACTAGTACCTGCTCTACAATCTCAGTGGTTAATGATGCATGTCAGTATGATGTTACTAAGCTATGCAACTCTTTTGTGTGGATCCTTATTATCCGCCGCTCTTCTAATCATTAGATTTCGAAAGAATTTCGATTTCTTTTCACTAAAGAAAAATGTTTTTCTTAAAACATTTTTCTTTAGTGAGATTGAATATTTATATGCAAAAAGAAGTGCTTTAAAAAACACCTCTTTTCCCGTATTTCCAAATTATTACAAATATCAATTAACTGAGCGTTTGGATTCTTGGAGTTATCGTGTCATTAGTCTAGGGTTTACTCTTTTAACCGTGGGTATTCTTTGTGGAGCAGTATGGGCTAATGAGGCATGGGGATCCTATTGGAATTGGGATCCTAAGGAAACTTGGGCATTTATTACCTGGACCATATTTGCAATATATTTACATAGTAGAAAAAATCCAAATTGGAAGGGTACGAATTCCGCACTTGTAGCTTCGATAGGATTTCTTATAATTTGGATCTGCTATTTTGGTATCAATCTGTTAGGAATAGGTTTACATAGTTACGGTTCATTTACATTACCATCTAAATAATTACATAACATAAAACCTTCGGTTTTTTTCCTTTTTAGTTTGATTTGAGAACCCTTTGAAAAGACGTTCAAGGGGTTCTCAAAAATTCGAGATAGATCTAATTAGACTTTTTTACTTTTTTCTGAATTTTTTATTTTTCCACTCTGGAATATAGAGCGGACTGGTTAAAAAAAGAAAATCCTATTTAGTATAATAATTGGATAATAGAACCTCTACCCTATCAACGGATAGCGAGAGAACCAAATCTGGATAAATACCAATTCCTATTACTGGTAAAAAGATACAGATTAAAAGAAAGAGTTCTCGTGGTCCAGAATCTACAAAATTTTTGTTTGGAACATGAAATAGCTTGTATCCATAGAACATCTGGCGTAACATAGATAATAAATAAATAGGAGTTAATATCATTCCTATTGCCATTACAAAAGTAATTAGCATTTTTGGCATTAACATAAATTTAGGACTAGTAATTAGTCCAAAAAATACTACTAATTCTGCAACAAAACCGCTCATTCCCGGCAAGGCAAGAGAAGCCATTGAAAAGCTACTAAACATGGTAAAAATTTTTGGCATTGGGATAGATATTCCCCCCAGTTCTTCGAGATAAACAAGACGCATTCTATCACAAGCCGTTCCCGCCAAGAAAAAAAGTGTAGCACCGATAAATCCATGAGATAATATTTGTAAAATAGCTCCATTTAGTCCAATGTTGGTTATGGAACCAATTCCTATAATTATGAAACCCATGTGAGATACGGAGGAGTAGGCTATTCTTTTTTTGAAATTTCGTTGACCAAGAGAAGTTGAAGCTGCATAGATTATTTGCACCGCTCCTATTATTACCAACCAAGGGGAAAATAGATAATGAGCATGCGGTAACAATTCCATATTGACCCGAATCAATCCGTATGCTCCCATCTTTAATAGAATTCCGGCTAAAAGCATACATGTACTGTAATGCGCTTCCCCATGGGTATCTGGTAACCACGTATGTAAAGGTATAATCGGCAATTTGACAGCATAAGCAATAAGGAAGCCAAAATACAGTAGTATTTCCAATGTTGTAGGGTATGATTGATTAATCAATCTTTCTAAATCTAATCCGGGTTCATTGGAACCATATAATCCCATACCCAGAACTCCAATTAAGAAAAAAATGGAACCGCCTGCAGTATACAAAATAAACTTGGTAGCTGAATACAGACGCCTCTTTCCCCCCCACATGGATAAAAGTAAGTAAACAGGAATTAATTCTAACTCCCACATGATAAAAAAAAGTAAAAGGTCTCGTGAAGAAAATAATCCTATTTGACCGCTATACATTGCTAGCATCAGGAAATAGAATAATTGCGAATTCCGAGTAACCGGCCAAGCCGCTAAAGTAGCTAAAGTAGTGATAAATCCTGTCAATAAAATAGATCCTAATGAAAGTCCATCGATTCCCAATCTCCAGTGGAAATCGAAAACATCTATCCATTTAGAATCCTCCTTTAATTGGATTAAAGGATCCTCCAATTGGAAATGATAACAGAATGCATAAGTCATTAGAAGGAATTCTAATAAACAAATAGCTATAGTATACCACCTAACGATTTTATTTCCTTTATGAGGTAAAAAGAAAATTAATGAACCTGCAAATATCGGCAAAACAACAAGTATTGTTAACCAAGGAAAATAACTCATGATAAAGTAATAAAGACAAGATACGTTTTGACCAGAAAAGCCCATGCTCGATTATTTCGAGCACAGGCTTCTTCGGTAAAGAGGAATCAGACGATTCAAGTGGAGTTTTTTGTAACGTATCAATAAGATAGAGCCATGCTGCGGGTTGTTTCAGGCCCTAAATAAACGCGGACACTTAAAAAATCCGTTGGACAGGCGGATTCGCATCTCTTACAACCCACACAATCTTCGGTTCTCGGCGCGGAAGCAATTTGCTTGGCTTTACATCCATCCCAAGGTATCATTTCTAATACATCTGTTGGGCAAGCTCGTACACATTGAGTGCATCCTATACATGTATCATAAATTTTTACAGAATGTGACATTGGATCTCTAAATTTTCCTTTTCAACATAAAAATTTTCGATCTGGTAAAAATGAAATTAGTACTATATAAATTAGATGTATTGTAGACACCAGACGAAGCAATGGTTTATCCAAACTTTAACAAATAATGCAATATATTTCGTAATCTGTTTGTGAGAAAGCGTGAAAAGAGCCAAGAGACTTGAATTTAAGGCTTCAACAGTTATAATTATACGAATTCTACATACTAATTCGAATTAGCCAATAAATTGGCTATCATCTTTTCAATATAAATTATTGCAATATTCAAATTGCAATATCAATGAATTGCAAAAATGCAATATTCAATAAGTAAAAAACAATACTCTGAAATAACCTACTCAAAAAAAGGATATTATTAAACACTAATAAGAAAATAAGATTAGATTTCTATTCATCTTAATGTTTCTTATTATTATATATGCCCCTTTGTTTAGGGGATTCTATGTCTAATTATTCAAAAAATTGGATTGATTGATACGAGTTGATTTCCTGTTACGATGGATGGAAGAAAGAATGGATAGTCCAATAGCTGCTTCAGCAGCCGCAAGGGCTATAACAAAAATTGCGAAAATGTCTCCTTTTAATTGGCGACTATCAAATAGATCAGAAAATGTTACGAGATTTAGATTAATTGAATTCAGTATAAGTTCAAGACATATTAGAGCTCTAACCATGTTTCGGCTTGTGATCAATCCATAGATACCAATCGAAAATAAATAGACACTCAAAAAAAGTACATGCTCAAACATCATTAACTAACTCCTTATCAATCTCGATTCATTTCAATATGAGGACAAGAATTGAACCGATTCAATTAATTAGAATAGAACAATTACGCAACAAAAGAGAAAAGAAGGTATTTGTTGTATTGGCAGTAGATGGGTTTTACTAAATCAAAATTGTGATTCTTTAGTTATTTATTTTATATTTGAAATTCTAAGAATTTTGACTCATTCTAAGTATTTCTTATTGTCGAGCCATAGTAATTGCACCTATTAAAGAAACTAGAAGAATTAGGGAAATGAGTTCAAACGGAAGATAAAAATCGGTTGCTAAATGAATCCCAATTTGTTGAACGTTATTTATGAGACCCTGTTCTACTATTTGGTTTGATCTTGTAGTCCAAAGAATTCCATACCACGACGTATCTGGGATAGTAGTCATTAGTGAAAAAGGAATAGTTATACAAAGGAGTAAAGTAAACCCATCTCCAATAGTCCAATAATTCTTATCTTTAGACCACTCTGAGCCGTTTACAAACATTACAGCAAATATGATCAAGACATTTATGGCTCCCACATAAATAAGAAGTTGTGCGACAGCTACAAAGTAGGAATTTAATAAAAAATAGAATAAGGATATACAAACAAGAACTAATCCCAGCGAAAAGGCAGAATAAATTGGGTTGGTAAGTAATACTACTCCTAGACCTCCTAGTAGAAGACCAAATCCCCCAAATAGCACAAGAATCTCATGTATTGGTCCAGGTAAATCCATTATGGATAAGAAGAAATTTCTAGTATAAAATTTTTCATGAACTGACTAAAACTAAAAGATTCAAGGAAGGAAAAAGGTATTAGGATATTTTTTTGTATATACATATAAGTTGTTAAGCAGTAGTTATTCTTTTTTCGTTAGAGTTAGTAAAAATGGATTTTTCTAATAAAAAAATCCTAATACCTAGTAATCTGTAATCGTTCTTGAATTCCAAGATTTTTCTTCGTCTATTTTACTTTGAGGCGAATTCCTAATTGTTTGAATTGTGTAATCTCCCATTATGGAGATTGGTAACCGACTCAAAGCAATTTGATTGTAATTCAATTCATGACGATCATAAGTAGAAAGTTCATATTCTTCAGTCATTGATAAACAATTTGTGGGACAGTATTCAACACAGTTACCGCAAAATATACAAACTCCGAAATCAATACTATAATTAAGCAATTGTTTTCTTTTAATATCCTTTTCAAATCTCCAATCCACAAGGGGTAGATCTATCGGGCATACGCGAACACATACTTCACAAGCAATGCATTTATCAAATTCAAAGTGTATTCGCCCCCGGAAACGCTCCGATGTAATTGATTTTTCATAAGGGTAGTGAATCGTTATAGGTAAACGATTTGTGTGGGATAAGGTAATTATGAAACTTTGACCAATGTATCTTGCGGCGCGTATTGTTTGTTGACCATAACTAATGAACCCAGTTAGCATAGGGAACATATTCTAAATCTATATATGAAAAAGGTATGTTTCTTTCTCTTGTTTGAGAGAACTTTTGTGTTGAAAATATTCTTACTGTTATTGTATTCTTATTTATAGTGAAACTAGTTGGGAAGAAGTTGTTAATAAGAGATTGCCCAGAGAAATAGGTAAAAGAAATTTCCATCCAAGATTTAATAACTGATCCATTCTCATCCTGGGTAAAGTCCATCTTATTGTGATAGAAATGAAGAGAAATAAATAAGCTTTAGTTAATGTAATAAAGATACCTATTACCATTTCCAAAATTCCAATTATTTTATTCATTTGGAAAAATCCAAAAAAGGATATATAGGGAATAGAGAAATTCCACCCGCCTAAGTATAGAACAGTTACAAATAAAGAGGAAACTAATAAATTTAGGTAAGAAACAAGATAAAATAAACCATATTTAATACCAGAATATTCGGTTTGATAACCTGCTACTAATTCTTCTTCTGCTTCTGGTAAATCAAAGGGTAATCTTTCACATTCTGCCAAAGAAGAAATTAGAAAAACTAGAAAACCTATAGGCTGACGCCAAAGATTCCATCCAAAAAAACCATATTTGGACTGTGCTTCAACTATATCAACTGTACTTGAACTATTAGATAATCATAGTCGATGATAACATCACAGTTCCCACCGCTATTCCAAAACCGTACATGAAACCTTAGCTTCATACGGCTCCTCTATGATCAGAAAAAAGGAAAGGATTGTTTCGTTTCGGTATCATCCTCTGGGCATAGATAGAATTAGATAAGATAAAATTGATTGGAAAGCCCAAAATTAGACCAAAGCAATTACGTCTGCTAGAATAACAAAAAAGCGCTTCCGAATTGATCTCATCCTTTATATAATATAATTTTGCTTTGTTCGGTAATAACTTAATATTGGAATAAATCACTCGTTATAGCAATTAATAAATGGAAAGAATTTGGCATTAGTTCATGAGGAATTCTGTATGAATAGGGATAAAGGAAGGAAAGAATAAATAAAGATCCTTTTTTGTATTGTATTCCATATCTTTTGTCCTACTCTTCTTTCCCCGGGAGGGGTATACTTAAAAAAAAAGAATAAAGGGTTAATTCGTTCTTGATAGCCATTTCCTTAACAAGTGAATGGGAACATACTCTAGACCGGAATCTGAAGAAAGTACTGCTTGATCATTTCCACCAATTTCAAGTCCTTATTATGATTCCTTTTATGAGGAAAAATGTCTAATGATTTAGATTCTCTCATTACTAATCCTGTATGTACTTTAGTGTTCCTAATCCCTCACTAACTTTTGATGGATTGCCTTATGGTTATAAGTTTAAATTATAGTAATAACTCAAAATATTCTAGTAATGGAATTCCATATCGCGAATCCTTTATTCTTGCCCGCTTCAAGATATGATGACTAATCAAACAATCTCAACCTTGGGGTAAAGAGTTTACACTGCTTATGTTTACTTGAACTTTTTTCTTGTACGTAGGAAATGAGATTTTTTACTTTTACTACAAATTAATAAGCTGTTTTGTTTCACTCATATAGCTATCGAGTTTAACTTACCAACGCGAATACAGAATAAGCAAAGGAAGATAAGCATTCAATGTATTTTAGAGGAAAAAGATCCTATTTTAACGAATCACACGTAGAGATATTGCTAGTACACAAAAAGTTAATGGTATTTCATAACTAATAGATTGAGCAGCCGCTCGTAGACCGCCTGAAAAAGAATATTTATTATTTGAGCTATATCCTGCCATGAGAAGACCAATAGGAGCAATACTTGAAATCGCAATCCATAAAAAAACACCAATACTAAGATCAGCTAAAACAAAACGATATCCTAAAGGGATAACTAAAAAACTTAATAAAATGGATATGACTGCTATAGAGGGACCAATGCTAAATAAAGGAATATCTCCTCGGGATGGGAGGATATCCTCTTTTAAAAGTAGTTTAGTTCCATCTGCTATAGCTTGAAGCAGTCCCAGGGGGCCAGCATATTCAGGACCAATACGTTGTTGTATCGATGCGGATATTTCTCTTTCTAACCACACAATTACGAGTACTTCTATTGTGATTCCCAGTAGGAGGGCAAAAATGGGTAGAATCCATATAAGTCCGTAGATTTCTTTAAATAATTCCGATTTCGAAAAAGAATTGATAGTTTCTACCTCTACCCTATCTATTATCATTTCAACGATCAACTTCCCCCATAATGATATCTATACTACCTAATATTGTCATGATATCAGCCAATTTCATTTTTTTAACTAGCTGAGGAAGAATTTGCAAATTAATAAAACCCGGTGGACGAATTTTCCATCTCCAGGGGAAAAGACTATCATCTCCTACCAGATAAATTCCTAATTCGCCTTTTGGAGCTTCTACTCTTACATAAAGCTCTTGCTTTGATAATTCAAAATTGGGCGAAGGTTTTTTACCAAGAAATCGATATTCAAAATCATTCCATTCGGGATTCTTTGCTTTCTTAAAGCGTCGGGCTTCTAAATTCTCATAAGGTCCTCCAGGAATTTTCTCTACAGCCTGTTGAATAATTTTTATGGATTCCCTCATTTCACCGACTCGTACTAAATAGCGAGCTAACGAATCTCCTTCTTTTTGCCATTGGACTTTCCAATCGAATTGATTGTAAGACTCATAAGGATCAATTTTACGAAGATCCCATTGTATTCCAGAAGCTCGTAACATTGGTCCCGATAAGCCCCAATTTACAGCTTCTTCTCCGCTAATAAAACCGACTCCTTCAACTCGTTCTAAAAAAATGGGATTCTGTGTAATAAGTTCTTGATATTCAACAACTCCTTGTAAAAAATAATCACAGAAATCTAAACATTTATCCATCCATCCATAAGGGAGATCGGCAGCGACTCCTCCGATGCGAAAGTAATTATGCATCATTCGCATACCTGTAGCAGCTTCAAATAGATCATATATCAATTCTCTCTCTCTAAAAATGTAGAAAAAGGGAGTCTGTGCCCCGAGATCCGCCATAAAAGGTCCAAGCCATAACAAATGAGAAGCTATACGGCTCAATTCTAACATAATTACTCTAATATAGCTGGCTCTTTTGGGTATTTGAATATTCTCTAAGAATTCTGGTGCATTTACCGTTATTGCTTCTGTAAACATAGTAGCTAAATAATCCCATCGTGTTACATAAGGCAAGTATTGTATAATACTTCTGTTTTCCGCGATTTTTTCCATTCCTCTGTGTAAATACCCTAATATGGGTTCGCAATCAATAACATCTTCACCATCGAGAGTAACAATCAGTCGAAGAACACCATGCATTGATGGGTGTTGAGGGCCCATATTGACTATCATGAGATCTTTTCTTTTAAGCGATAGACTCATATCCTTGTTCTTATTCTTTATTCCATGAAAATGGATTATTCCATGAATTCCTCAAAACGAGGCTCATCAAAATGCAAAATCTAAGACTACTATAAGACTACTAATAAAATAAGAAAAAAATGAGAACGATTAAATTACTTCTCCCGAATATCCAACTGACTTATTAATTTCTTATAACGTACTCTATTTTTCTTTGCCAAATAAGCCAGCAAACGTTGACGTTTTCCCAAAAGTCTTCGTAGACCTCTTTCCGATGAAAAATCTTTTTTGTGTAATTCTAAATGTGAAGCAAGTCTCCGTATCTTATTGGTGAAACTGAATACTTGAAATTCAACAGAACCCCTGTTTTCTTGTTTTTCTTCTTTAACCATAAATCAACAAATTTTTCTACCTCCTTTCTTTTTCATGTATTTTTCTGATCAGGAAAAATAAAAAATTATGTCAGTTATTTTTAAGTTATTCTAATCTCGTACACACAAAAATTTGCAATTATTCATCTACTGCTGGAATCTGGAATTTGGATTTATTTTATCGATGCAAATTGGATTTGGATAGAAGGGTACATTCTTTTATTTTAGATAGAAGAAACATTTCTTCTATCTAAAATAAAAGAATTTTGCTGATTTATTTATTGCTATATCCAATTTATAGAATTGATATACCATTTAATTGATATCATTTAGCAAAATGAAACACAGCATATGCATCCATCTTTGGGCTCGAGAATTTCACGGGATAGAGATATAGTATAAGAAATAGGCTATTAAGTAACTCTAAATGAATTGTGGATACATCTGTATCCTTAACATACTGAAACGACTGCCATTATTCGTATCAAACCAATAGCGATTCATAAAAGCTAAATCTTGTAATCAATGGTGGGCCAATAATGAATTTTTTTGCATATGTATTAAGACGCTTGGTCTGATTTCGAAATTGTCCAGAGTTTTTTATGTTGTTTTCATTGCAAAATGATGGATCTCCTTCCGTAACTTTCCAATTACGAGTACGAGAATTGAAAGACATGAAAATTCTCAATTCTCTACGGCGTCTAGGAGATGGATCGAATATTTTCAGGAACAAGAAAATCAGAAGAATCTTTTTCTCTATTCACTACCATTCCGCGTCTTCGACTTCTATTAGTTTCTTTTCTTCTTTAATGCAATAGCTATAGTTTGATATAGAATCCATTTCTCAAAGTAATGGAAACCATTCTCTTATAGGAAATGGTTCGAAAATCGCTATTCCACCTTTTAGGTTTAGGTATCGTGAAAAGTGATACCTGTGAAGATCGTGCATTTCAGTCACATTCAGATCCGTTTTTCGAGTCCATGATATAACCAAATTGGATGGATCTTCCACCCGTTTAGCTAAGAAAGAATAGATGCAGAGGTGGATAATAGATCGATATGAAGATCATGAGCTGCCCCATAATGAAACCGCCAGTAGTCGCGAATATCTCCTTCTTCCCTAACCCAAGATTGGAGAAAGAAGATCTAAGAGGGACCTATGGAGAATGTGGTCAGAAATCCATAATAGAGTCCGACCACAACGACCGAATTAATTATCCTCATCGAGAAACTTAGACTACTTTAGACTACTTAAGTAGAAAAGATTTGAAAATCATGGCATGGGTCTCCTTTTTTTCTTTCTTTAGAGTTTTCTATATGCACAATTTCTCGATGTTTCGATGAGAATTTCTTGACTTTCCATATATAGAAAGAGATAGACTATAAATGACATCTCTTATGTCAATAAGACC
>NW_023367107.1:0-52993 GCF_902167145.1 Zea mays | reverse complement strand
CCACATATGTTTCCTTGTCGTAGATCACATTCTTGGATTTCTGGTGGGACCATTTCTTGGTCAAAAATCCGTAGGTGTTAGCCTTCAGTGTCATTGAAAATGGTCGTTCATGGCTATTTTCGACAAAAATTAGGGTTGTGTGGCCATTGATCGTCGACCAGAGGCTCATACACCTCACCCCACATATGTTTCCTTGCCATAGATCACATTCTTGGATTTCTGGTGGAGACCATTTCTTGGTCAAAAATCCGTAGGTGTTAGCCTTCGGTATTATTGAAAATGGTCGTTCATGGCTATTTTCGACAAAAATGGGGGTTGTGTGGCCATTGATCATCGACCAGACGCTCATAGATCTCACCAAACATATGTTTCCTTGCCATAGATCACATTCTTGGATTTCTGGTGGAGACCATTTCTTGGTCTAAAATCCGTAGGTGTTAGCCTCTTGTATTATTGAAAATGGTCGCTCATGGCTATTTTCATAAAAAATGGGGGTTGTGTGGCCATTTATCATCGACTAGAGGCTCATAAACCTCACCCCACATATGTTTCCTTGCCATAGATCACATTCTTGGATTTCTGGTGGAGACCATTTCTTGGTTAAAAACTCGTACGTGTTAGCCTTCGGTATTATTGAAAATGGTCGTTCATGGCTATTTTCGGCAAAATGGGGGTTGTGTGGCCATTGATCATCGACCAGAGGCTCGTACACCTCACCCCACATATGTTTCCTTGCCATAGATCACATTCTTGGATTTCTGGTGGAGACCATTTCTTGGTCAAAAATCCGTAGGTGTTAGCCTTCGGTATTATTGAAAATGGTCATTCATGGCTATTTTCGACAAAAATGGGGGTTGTGTGGCCATTGATCATCGACCAGAGGCTCGTACACCTCACTACACATATGTTTCCTTGCCATAGATCACATTCTTGGATTTTTGGTGGAGACCATTTCTTGGTCAAAAACTCGTACGTGTTAGCCTTCGGTATTATTGAAAATGGTCGTTCATGGCTATTTTCGACAAAAATGGGGCACTACAGGAATCCTAATGATTCCCGTCGGCCAGCATAATTCCCGTCGGCCAGGGAAAAAGCCGACGGGGATAACGTAACTCCCGTTGGCTACACTGAAGCCGACGAGAATAACATAACGCCCGTCGGCCAGAGAGTAGGCCGACGGGAGTTAACTTAACTCCCGTCAGCCAGAAAATAGGCCGACGGGGATAACTTAACTCCCGTCGGCCAGAGCGCAGGCCGACGGGGATTAGGCTTTTATGAGCGCGGGATTCGCCCGCGCGGGCTCATTTCTCCGCTCTCTGTCTTAGCGCCGCCGCTGCCCTTCTCTCCTCGCCGCCGCCTCCAACCGCCGCCGTGCCGCCGCCCATCCCCGCCGGAGCGCCGCCCTCGCCCCACCGCCGCGCACCCGTCCTCGCCGCCCGTCCTCGGCGCGCCGTTCTCGGAGCGCCGCCCGTCCTCGCCGCCCGTCGCCGCCCCTCGCCCGACGCCGCGCACCCGGGCGCCCCGGTGTCGCCCGTCCGCCGCCCATCCTCTCGCGGCGCCGAGCGCCCAGCCGCCCCACCGCCGCGCGCCC
The DNA here is from genome assembly GCF_902167145.1 of Zea mays. Lineage (NCBI taxonomy): Eukaryota > Viridiplantae > Streptophyta > Magnoliopsida > Poales > Poaceae > Zea > Zea mays. The sequence goes on along the minus strand of NW_023367107.1, from coordinate 51,402 downwards.
GTCAGCGCCGCCGCGAGCCCGGCCGCCCGTCCCCGCCGCGCGCGCGCCCGTCCGTCGCGGCCGTGCCCGCCCTCGCTCGTCTCCGCCGTGCCCCACACCGCCCACATCGCCGCCGGGTCTCTCGGAGCGTCGTCGCTGCCTCCTCGAGCGCCGCCGCCGTGTCCAAGCGCCGTCTCCGCCCCCGACCGCCACGTGAGTTAATTATGTGTGTACATGTTAATGCATTGGATTGTGAATTTTAATTATGTGTGTACATGTTTATTTTCGTCGGTTTTTATGGCCGACGGGAGTTACCTTTCATGTGATTAGTATTAATTTAATAACACTTGTGATTAGAGTGTGACTATAGTTAATTTAATATCACATGTGTGGCTTCATGTTAGGTAATTATTTATTGTATTCTTATAGTAGATTTAACCTATACTATTGAATTGTTAAATTTGATGTTATTTATTGATTAGATTTAACTTATAATATTAGGATGTATGAATGTTTCGATATTGATTAATTTGATGTTATTTATGTGTATATATAATTATTTATGTATATATATAGTTTTACTACTTACCTATAGATGTATATATGTATGTATATATGTGTGTGACATGTAGAAACGTGATTGTCTCACACACACTCTTTACTCGTACACAGCCGCAATAATGGGTGATAGACGTGATTGGATGTATGAAGGTTTCAAGAAGGGTGGGTGTCACACTAGTGAATGGTTTGCCAAGACGCAAAAATTTCTGGACCATGCAGCTGCTTTGTCACAAATAGATAATATTAGGTGTCCATGCAATAAATGTAGAAATATGACGAGCCACACCAAGAGGCAGGTTACACTACACCTGTGCTCGCATGGTTTCGTGCCAGGCTATAAGGTCTGGTATCTCCACGGTGAAGATGCTGAACGAGCAGCAGAAGTAGAAGTTGATGACGGTGAAGATGATGTTGATAGGATGGACCAGATGCTTGAGGATCTGCAGCCTGAACTGGCACCAGATCATCATGATTCACCTACACCGGAGGTTCAGAAGTTCTTCGACCTACTCAAAGCATCAGAAGAGCCTCTTCACGAACACACTAACGTGACCGTCCTCGAATTCGTGACCCGACTGATGTCAATCAAGTCAAAATTTGCATTTTCAATTAATTGTTACAAGGAGCTTGTGGATTTGATTAGCGAGGTTCTTCCTACGGGTCACAAGATGCCCAAAGACATGTACCAGTCCAAAAATTGCTTGAAGGTCTTGGTATGGAGTATGAGAAGATTGATGTTTGCCAAGACAACTGTATGCTTTTTTGGAAGGAACATGGCAGAGAACAAAAATGCTTAAAATGTGGGAAGTCAAGGTACGTGGAGCTTGTAAATGAAGATGGGGAGAAGGTGGTGACAAAGGTTGCACATAAACAGCTTCGGTACATGCCTCTCACTCCTAGAGTGAAACGTTTGTTTCTCTCGAGGAAGACAGCTATGCACATGAGGTGGCATAAAGATTGTATGGACAGACAAGATGGGTTAATGGTGCACCCGTCAGATGGTGATGCATGGAAGGCTCTTGACAAATTTGATCCAGATTTTGCCAGCGATGCAAGAAACGTTCGTATCGGCTTGGCAACTGATGGTTTCACGCCGTTCAATATGACCGCTGCGTCGTATTCATGTTGGCCTGTCATTGCCATACCGTACAACCTTACACCTGCTCTTTGCATGAAATATGAGTTTATGTTCCTATGTCTTGTTATACCTGGGCCTGAGCATCCTGGCGTACGCCTCAATGTGATGCTTCAACCACTGATTGAAGAGTTGAAGAAGCTATGGCATGGTGTGGAAGCCTATGACTGCTTCAAGAAGCAGAAATTCAATCTTCGTGTTGCATATCTGTTCTCGGTTCATGATTTTATGGCGTATGGTATTTTCTCTGGATGGAGCGTGCATGGTAGATTGACGTGTCCTTATTGTGCTAAAGATACAGATTGTTTTTGTCTTAGTGCTGGTGGCAAGATATGTTACTTTGATTGCCATAGATGTTTTCTACCCTTCAATCACCCCTTCAGAAGGCAGAGAAAGGAATTTAGGAAGGGCACCATTGTCACGAAGGGACCGCCCAAGCGACGTAGTGGGATAGAAATTACAGAAGAGCATATGAAACTTGTCCTAGATGAGAGTGGTAAAAGGTATCAAGGTTTTGGTGAGGAGCATAACTGGACTCACATATGTGGCTTGTGGGAGCTTCCTTATGCTAAGTCATTGATTTTGATGCACAACATCGACGTCATGCATCAAGAGAGTAACTTTTGCCAAGCCCTCATAAATACATGCATGGATTTCCCTGATAAAACGAAAGACAATGACAAGGCACGCATGGACTTAGCAGTGATATGTGATCGTCCAACCCAAGTGCTTAGAGAAAACGGAGGCAAACCAAAAGCTGACTATTGTCTGAAATCTAAGCAACGGAGAGAAGTGATGAAGTGGATGAAGGATATTAAATTCCCCGATGGTTATGCCGCTGGTTTTAGAAGATCTGTGAACTTGAAGACAATGAAGATGAATGGACTGAAGAGCCATGACTTCCACATAATTATGGAGAGGCTCATGCCTGTAATGTTTCGTGGGTACATTTCCGAAGCTGTGTGGAAAATGTTAGCTGAAGTTAGCTATTTCTACAGACAGTTGTGTGCTAAAGAAATCAGAAGAGATGTGATGGAACAGCTGGAGAAAGAGGCACCGGTGCTTTTGTGCAAATTGGAAAAAATATTTCCACCGGGTTTCTTCAATCCTATGCAGCATCTCTTTATACATCTTCCATATGAGGCTAAGGTCGGTGGTCCTGTTCAGTATAGGTGGATGTTTCATATAGAAAGAGCATTAAAGAAGCTTAGAGCAATGGTGGGCAATAAGGCAAGAGTTGAAGGATGTATTGCGGAACAATTTAAACTAAAGGAGGTAGCACACTTCACAAGTTGTTACTTTGCAGAAGAACATAATGTTTGCTAATGCTTTGTGGCATGATTGACAGTTTGGGGAGGAAATGAATTTGAATGATGACTTACGTCAGTTATCTATTGGAAGTGTAACTGCCAAAAGCTATGGACGTTACGACGTCAATGGATATCGCTTTCGTTCAAGCATTTTCGAATCAAGTCATCCTATGGCCGCCACTCAAAATAGTGGAGTCGTTACTAGGGCAACCGACATGGAAGGACACGAAGCCTGCTATTACGGGAAAATCAAAAATATAATCGAGATTACATTTGCTGGAAATAAGCCTTTAGCGCTAGTTTTCTTTGAGTGTAAATGGTATGACCCGAAGTATTATAGGACCGAATTTGGGATGACACAGATCCAACCTGAAAAATTGCTTCAAGGACACGACACGTATATCCTTGCCCATCAAGCAGACCAAGTTTATTTCTCGACATATCCATGCAAAAAGTTGTCTAAATGGAGGGTTGTGTACAATGTAAATCCCCGCGAACGCCTATACACTCCTGGTGAGGACGAATATCAAATTGGTCACCTTGAGCAGGTTGATGAGGTGTTTCAAGAAGAAGAGTTGCCAACTAGTTTTCATATTGATCCTGCACCGGCATTAGATTCACTAGTTGCAGACGTTAACGACTTAACTTTTTCCGAGAAAAGGAGAAGACAACCTGTTAGGAGAAAAGTTACATGGCGACCTCTGCATAGAAGAGAACAAATAGATCCTGATTTTGATGATATTTAACAAGTAAAGTTGTTTTGTTATTTCATTTGTTTATATTTTAAGTATTATGTCATTTTTGATGCACTAATGAATAATTTCTTATTTTTTATGCAGGATGCCGCCAAAATCAAAGAAGTCAGTGAACGGGTTGTTCAAGGGCCTGGGCCTTTTTCAGGGCAGTTCTTCGAGCAGCAGCAGACGTCGAGAGCTGTTGAGCGCGGTACATGGAGATGAGGTAACATATCTTGTACAAATAAATTTGTTTACATATTTACAAATAAATCTTGAGTTGTATGTACCAGGATGAGCAGCACACTGAGGAGCAGCACATTGAGGAGGAGGAGCACAATGAGGCTGAGCAGCACAATGAGGAGGTGGAGCACAATGAGGAGGTGGACCACGTGACATGGGACCAGGCCGCACAGCATCACCAGCCATGGGACCAGTGGGACCACCAGAGAGAGCAGCAACAGGCGTGGGACCAGTGGGGCCAACAGGGCGAACCGGCTGACAACCCGATGGATGATGGCTCGGGAGGCTCTTCAGCGACACGCACATGTCGCTCAAGAAAAAGCCACTCAGTAAAGCCTCGTCACGCGATAGAGCGAGAGGCTGATAGGACTTTAATCATGCCACATGGAGATCGGTGAGTGTAATATATTAACTTATCTAATATAACTATTATGTGTATTGTTAATGTTATTGTGTAATGCAGGAATTGGCAGGACCTGTCCTTTGACGGCAAGGGACACCACACTCAGGTTAACCTTACGTTGGGTTCTCTTTGCCGCCTTCACTACCCTGGTATAGTGAAGGTGTCAAACGGTGATACCGAGGCTGAGGTGCTCGTCAGTACCTGGGATGAGTACAAGTTTAAAAAGGAACGAAACCACACCGACAGACAGGGACTTGTGCGTAATGACTTTTGGGTATGAATTCTTTATTATTTTTGTTATGTTTCTTGATATTGTAAATCTATGACTTATACTATTGTATTTGTATTCTTTATGTTGTAGCTTCGATATCGGTTGCCTGACGGAGAGGATTACATGGGGCATGCTGAACGTGTCTTGCAAAATAATGCAAAGAAGCTGGTGAAGGATGCCATATACTATGCGAGAATTCAGGCTACAAACCTGTATTTTCAAAAGCATCCGGAAGAAGCAGGCCCCTTGAATAAAAAGGAAGGGTCCTCAAAGATATATTTGACTGAGGATCAATATCGTGAGGTTAGTATTAAATTTGTTTTACCCTTTATATTTATTGTTGTGATTGATATAATATGTAACATTGTGTGTGTGCAGGTGATGGTTCCATGGATGGCGCCCGTGCCTGATGCGTACTATGCTTGGTGTCGATATTGGGCTTCCGAAGGCTTCCAGAAAGCGTCAGCGCATCACAGACAATGTCGAGGAACCAATCCTAACCACAAGTTTGGCGGTGACGACATGATATGAAAAGCTAAAAGAATGGTAAGTTTGATCTTTCTATGTCGATCAACAAATAATACGATTGCTTATGAATGTTTTTTGTTTATACAGGAAGCTACGAGTGGCCAAAAGCCTAGTGACATTGAGGTGTACCAGGAGGGCCACAAAGGACCAGACCCGAACAACCCTGACCAGCTCTGCAGCCAGACAGCCACGGATCGCTTGGTGAGTTTTGGCTCAAAAGTTCAAACGTTCAAAGTATATAAATTCCTGCATTTGTAAGGTTGTGAATGATGTATAGGCGGCATATGGGGAGGAGATGGTTCGTCGCCATGGCCCTGACTATGACTGGCGCCATGAACCGGTGGATCCCTCGGTGGTGTACGCAAGTGGTGGTGGCAAAGCGCATGGACGGTAAGCTCTAACTTATGAAATTATATTGTTGACACTAAATTGATTATGCAGTAATAACATTTTTTGAATCACTTATAGATACGCACTCTTCGACGTATTCATTGACTCATCGTCGGTGAGATCTCAGAGGACGGGTTCATCTTCCCGTAGCTCATGCTCTCGTCGACCGAACGAGCAGGAGTTGGAGATTATGAGGATGCGTGAAGAGATGAGACAACAACGCGAATTTATGGAGGCTTGCAATGCTCATAATCAAGCGATGTATCAAGTGAGTACACATAATCCGAACTCTAAATTATTATATTTCAATACAACATCTTTAGTAGTAACACATATGTGTTTAACAGTTAATGCAGCAACAGGGCATGACATCAAATTTTCCACCGCCACCACAATGGAGCCAATTTGCAAACACACCAGTTCCACCACCACAGTTCACCACCCCTCCGACACATATACCTGCACCTGGAGATAGGGTACGTTTGATAACTCTCCATTAATTTATACACTTGTATACTTTTTGATATTTGCATTTAACGTGTTGATATTTGCTAACTTGCATAGGTTACGCCTGAAGCGGGTGGCAGTGGGTCTGATCCAGCAGTAGGGACTGGATTTGTTGACTCGCTCTTCGCGTTCCCTCCTCCTGGTGGTGAAGGCGGCAGCGGTCAAAGCTCTAACCACCCAAGTGGTGGTTATCTCTAAACACTTAAACTTATGTTTGAAATGTCGTACTCGTTGGTGGATGTTATGTTTCAATACTATGTCGTACTCGTTGTTTGATGTTGGTCGATGCTATGTTTGAATACTATGTCGTACACGTTGGTGGATGTTTTAATTATAAATGCAAGTGTTTATGTCTAAATGCATGTGTTTGTGGATGTCGTATCTCAATATGTGTTTGTAATGTGGCTGTTATATGTGATTATGTTTGATATATGTTATGTGTGCAGAAATAGTGACATAATTTAGTGCTGTTTTGTAGCAGTATAGAGTAATTCCCGTCGGCCCAGTTAATTCCCGTCGGCTATGGTCGAACCGACGGGAATTAATAAATAACTCCCGTCGGCCCAGTTAATTCCCGTCGGCCACGCAGGGCCGACGGGAATTAATTAATAATTCCCGTCGGCCAGCAGAACCGACGGGAATTAATTAATAACTCCCGTCGGCCAGCAGAACCGACGGGCATTAGCCGTAATTCCCGTCGGCCACTATCTAGCCGACGGGAATTAATTATTCCCGTCAGCCGCCGACGGGGATAACCTTATCCCCGACAAGAGACACCCGTCGGCCTGAAACCGACGGGAATAAGCCTTAAACCGACGGGAATTACTTATTCCCGTCGGTTTAGGGCTTATTCCCGTCGGTTTCAGGCCGACGGGAATTAAGTGAATTCCTGTAGTGGGGGTTGTGTGGCCATTGATCATCGACCAGAGGCTCATACACCTCACCCCACATATGTTTCCTTGCCATAGATCACATTCTTGGATTTCTGGTGGAGACCATTTCTTGGTCAAAAATCCGTAGGTGTTAGCCTTCGGTATTATTGTAAATGGTCATTCATGGCTATTTTCGACAAAAATGGGGGTTGTGTGGCCATTGATCATCGACCAGAGGCTCATACACCTCACCCCACATATGTTTCCTTGCCATAGATCACATTCTTGGATTTCTGGTGGAGACCATTTCTTGGTCAAAAATCCGTACGTGTTAGCCTTTGGTATTTTTGAAAATGGTCATTCATGGCTATTTTCGACAAAAATGGGGGTTGTGTGGCCATTGATCATCGACCAGAGGCTCATACACCTCACCCCACATATGTTTCCTTGCCATAGATCACATTCTTGGATTTCTGGTGGAGACCATTTCTTGGTCAAAAATCCGTAGGTGTTAGCCTTCGGTATTATTGTAAATGGTCATTCATGGCTATTTTCGACAAAAATGGGGGTTGTGTGGCCATTGATCATCGACCAGAGGCTCATACACCTCACCCCACATATGTTTCCTTGCCATAGATCACATTCTTGGATTTCTGGTGGAGACCATTTCTTGGTCAAAAATCCGTACGTGTTAGCCTTTGGTATTTTTGAAAATGGTCATTCATGGCTATTTTCGACAAAAATGGGGGTTGTGTGGCCATTGATCGTCGACCAGAGGCTCATACACCTCACCCCACATATGTTTCCTTGTCGTAGATCACATTCTTGGATTTCTGGTGGAGACCATTTCTTGGTCAAAAATCCGTAGGTGTTAGCCTTCGATATTATTGAAAATGGTCGTTCATGGCTATTTTCGACAAAAATGGGGGTTGTGTGGCCATTGATCATCGACCAGACGCTCATACACCTCACCCCACATATGTTTCCTTGCCATAGATCACATTCTTGGATTTATGGTGGAGACCATTTCTTGGTCAAAAATTCGTAGGTGTTAGCCTTCAGTGTCATTGAAAATGGTCGTTCATGGCTATTTTCGACAAAAATTAGGGTTGTGTGGCCATTGATCGTCGACCAGAGGCTCATACACCTCACCCCACATATGTTTCCTTGCCATAGATCACATTCTTGGATTTCTGGTGGAGACCATTTCTTGGTCAAAAATCCGTAGGTGTTAGCCTTCGGTATTATTGAAAATGGTCATTCATGGCTATTTTCGGCAAAATGGGGGTTGTGTGGCCATTTATCATCGACTAGAGGCTCATAAATCTCACCCCACATATGTTTCCTTGCCATAGATCACATTCTTGGATTTTTGGTGGAGACCATTTCTTGGTCAAAAACTCGTACGTGTTAGCCTTCGGTATTATTGAAAATGGTCGTTCATGGCTATTTTCGGCAAAATGGGGGTTGTGTGGCCATTGATCGTCGACCAGAGGCTCATACACCTCACCCCACATATGTTTCCTTGTCGTAGATCACATTCTTGGATTTCTGGTGGAGACCATTTCTTGGCCTAAAATCCGTAGGTGTTAGCCTCTAGTATTATTGAAAATGGTCGCTCATGGCTATTTTCAAGGTCGCTCATGGCTATTTTCATAAAAAATGGGGGTTGTGTGGCCATTTATCATCGACTAGAGGATCATAAACCTCACCCACATATGTTTCCTCGCCATAGATCACATTCTTGGATTTCTGGTGGAGACCATTTCTTGGTTAAATACTCGTACGTGTTAGCCTTCGGTATTATTGAAAATGGTCGTTCATGGCTATTTTCGGCAAAATGGGGGTTGTGTGGCCATTGATCATCGACCAGAGGCTCGTACACCTCACCCCACATATGTTTCCTTGCCATAGATCACATTCTTGGATTTCTGGTGGAGACCATTTCTTGGTCAAAAATCTGTAGGTGTTAGCCTTCAGTGTCATTGAAAATGGTCGTTCATGGCTATTTTCGACAAAAATGGGGGTTGTGTGGCCATTGATGATCGACCAGAGGCTCGTACACCTCACCCCACATATGTTTCCTTGCCATAGATCACATTCTTGGATTTCTGGTGGAGACCATTTCTTGGTCAAAAATCCGTAGGTGTTAGCCTTCGGTATTATTGTAAATGGTCATTCATGGCTATTTTCGACAAAAATGGGGGTTGTGTGGCCATTGATCTTCGACCAGAGGCTCATACACCTCACTACACATATGTTTCCTTGCCATAGATCACATTCTTGGATTTATGGTGGAGACCATTTCTTGGTCAAAAATCCGTAGGTGTTAGCCTTCAGTGTCATTGAAAATGGTCGTTCATGGCTATTTTCGACAAAAATTAGGGTTGTGTGGCCATTGATCGTCGACCAGAGGCTCATACACCTCACCCCACATATGTTTCCTTGCCATAGATCACATTCTTGGATTTCTGGTGGAGACCATTTCTTGGGCAAAAATCCGTAGGTGTTAGCCTTTGGTATTTTTGAAAATGGTCATTCATGGCTATTTTCGACAAAAATGGGGGTTGTGTGGCCATTGATCTTCGACCAGAGGCTCATAAACCTCACCCCACATATGTTTCCTTGCCATAGATTACATTCTTGGATTTATGGTGGAGACCATTTCTTGGTCAAAAATCCGTAGGTGTTAGCCTTCAGTGTCATTGAAAATGGTCGTTCATGGCTATTTTCGACAAAATTTAGGGTTGTGTGGCCATTGATCGTCGACCAGAGGCTCATACACCTCACCCCACATATGTTTCCTTGCCATAGATTACATTCTTGGATTTCTGGTGGAAACCATTTCTTGGTTAAAAACTCGTACGTGTTAGCCTTCGGTATTATTGAAAATGGTCGTTCATGGCTATTTTCGACAAAAATTAGGGTTGTGTGGCCATTGATCGTCGACCAGAGGCTCATACACCTCACCCCACATATGTTTCCTTGCCATAGATCACATTCTTGGATTTCTGGTGGAGACCATTTCTTGGTCAAAAATCCGTAGGTGTTAGCCTTCGATATTATTGAAAATGGTCGTTCATGGCTATTTTCGACAAAAATGGGGGTTGTGTGGCCATTGATCATCGACCAGAGGCTCATACACCTCACCCCACATATGTTTCCTTGCCATAGATCACATTCTTGGATTTCTGGTGGAGACCATTTCTTGGTCAAAAATCCGTAGGTGTTAGCCTTTGGTATTATTGAAAATGGTCGTTCATGGCTATTTTCGACAAAAATGGGGGTTGTGTGGCCATTCATCATCGACCAGAGGCTCATAAACCTCACCCCACATATGTTTCCTTGCCATAGATTACATTCTTGGATTTCTGGTGGAAACCATTTCTTGGTTAAAAACTCGTACGTGTTAGCCTTCGGTATTATTGAAAATGGTCATTCATGGCTATTTTCGGCAAAATGGGGGTTGTGTGGCCATTGATCATCGACCAGAGGCTCGTACACCTCACCCCACATATGTTTCCTTGCCATAGATCACATTCTTGGATTTCTGGTGGAGACCATTTCTTGGTCAAAAATCCGTACGTGTTAGCCTTTGGTATTTTTGAAAATGGTCATTCATGGCTATTTTCGACAAAAATGGGGGTTGTGTGGCCATTGATCATCGACTAGAGGCTCATACACCTCACCCCACATATGTTTCCTTGCCATAGATCACATTCTTGGATTTCTGGTGGAGACCATTTCTTGGTCAAAAATCCGTAGGTGTTAGCCTTCGGTATTATTGAAAATGGTCATTCATGGCTATTTTCGACAAAAATGGGGGTTGTGTGGCCATTGATCATCGACCAGATGCTCATACACCTCACCCCACATATGTTTCCTTGCCATAGATCACATTCTTGGATTTCTGGTGGAGACCATTTCTTGGTCTAAAATCCGTAGGTGTTAGCCTCTAGTATTATTGAAAATGGTCGCTCATGGCTATTCTCAAGGTCGCTCATGGCTATTTTCATAAAAAATGCGGGTTGTGTGGCCATTTATCATCGACTAGAGGCTCATAAACCTCACCCCACATATGTTTCCTTGCCATAGATTACATTCTTGGATTTCTGGTGGAGACCATTTCTTGGTTAAAAACTCGTACGTGTTAGCCTTCGGTATTATTGAAAATGGTCATTCATGGCTATTTTCGGCAAAATGGGGGTTGTGTGGCCATTGATCGTCGACCAGAGGCTCATACACCTCACCCCACATATGTTTCCTTGCCATAGATCACATTCTTGGATTTCTGGTGGAGACCATTTCTTGGTCAAAAATCCGTAGGTGTTAGCCTTCGGTATTATTGTAAATGGTCATTCATGGCTATTTTCGACAAAAATGGGGGTTGTGTGGCCATTCATCATCGACCAGAGGCTCATAAACCTCACCCCACATATGTTTCCTTGCCATAGATTACATTCTTGGATTTCTGGTGGAAACCATTTCTTGGTCAAAAATCCGTAGGTGTTAGCCTTAAGTGTCATTGAAAATGGTCGTTCATGGCTATTTTCGACAAAAATTAGGGTTGTGTGGCCATTGATCGTCGACCAGAGGCTCATACACCTCACCCCACATATGTTTCCTTGCCATAGATCAAATTCTTGGATTTCTGGTGGAGACCATTTCTTGGTCAAAAATCCGTAGGTGTTAGCCTTCGGTATTATTGAAAATGGTCGTTCATGGCTATTTTCGACAAAAATGGGGGTTGTGTGGCCATTGATCATCGACCAGACGCTCATACACCTCACCCCACATATGTTTCCTTGCCATAGATCACATTCTTGGATTTCTAGTGGAGACCATTTCTTGGTTAAAAACTCGTACGTGTTAGCCTTCGGTATTATTGAAAATGGTCATTCATGGCTATTTTCGGCAAAATGGGGGTTGTGTGGCCATTGATCATCGACCAGAGGCTCGTACACCTCACCCCACATATGTTTCCTTGCCATAGATCACATTCTTGGATTTCTGGTGGAGACCATTTCTTGGTTAAAAATCCGTACGTGTTAGCCTTTGGTATTTTTGAAAATGGTCATTCATGGCTATTTTCGACAAAAATGGGGGTTGTGTGGCCATTCATCATCGACTAGAGGCTCATACACCTCACCCACATATGTTTCCTTGCCATAGATCACATTCTTGGATTTCTGGTGGAGACCATTTCTTGGTAAAAAATCCGTAGGTGTTAGCCTTCGGTATTATTGAAAATGGTCGTTCATGGCTATTTTCGACAAAAATGGGGTTTGTGTGGCCATTGATCATCGACCAGACGCTCATACACCTCACCCCACATATGTTTCCTTGCCATAGATCACATTCTTGGATTTCTAGTGGAGACCATTTCTTGGTCTAAAATCCGTAGGTGTTAGCCTCTAGTATTATTGAAAATGGTCGCTCATGGCTATTTTCAAGGTCGCTCATGGCTATTTTCATAAAAAATGGGGGTTGTGTGGCCATTTATCATCGACTAGAGGCTCATAAACCTCACCCCACATATGTTTCATTGCCATAGATTACATTCTTGGATTTCTAGTGGAAACCATTTCTTGGTTAAAAACTCGTACGTGTTAGCCTTCGGTATTATTGAAAATGGTCATTCATGGCTATTTTCGGCAAAATGGGGGTTGTGTGGCCATTGATCGTCGACCAGAGGCTCATACACCTCACCCCACATATGTTTCATTGTCGTAGATCACATTCTTGGATTTCTGGTGGAGACCATTTCTTGGTCAAAAATCCGTAGGTGTTAGCCTTCGATATTATTGAAAATGGTCATTCATGGCTATTTTCGGCAAAATGGGGGTTGTGTGGCCATTGATCGTCGACCAGAGGCTCATACACCTCACCCCACATATGTTTCCTTGTCGTAGATCACATTCTTGGATTTCTGGTGGAGACCATTTCTTGGTCAAAAATCCGTAGGTGTTAGACTTCGATATTATTGAAAATGGTCGTTCATGGCTATTTTCGACAAAAATGGAGGTTGTGTGGCCATTGATCATCGACCAGAGGCTCATACACCTCACCCCACATATGTTTCCTTGCCATAGATCACATTCTTGGATTTCTGGTGGAGACCATTTCTTGGTCAAAAATCCGTAGGTGTTAGCCTTCGGTATTATTGAAAATGGTCGTTCATGGCTATTTTCGACAAAAATGGGGGTTGTGTGGCCATTGATCATCGACCAGAGGCTCATACACCTCACCCCACATATGTTTCCTTGCCATAGATCACATTCTTGGATTTCTGGTGGAGACCATTTCTTGGTCAAAAATCCGTAGGTGTTAGCCTTTGGTATTATTGAAAATGGTCGTTCATGGCTATTTTCGACAAAAATGGGGGTTGTGTGGCCATTCATCATCGACCAGAGGCTCATAAACCTCACCCCACATATGTTTCCTTGCCATAGATTACATTCTTGGATTTCTGGTGGAAACCATTTCTTGGTTACAAACTCGTACGTGTTAGCCTTCGGTATTATTGAAAATGGTCATTCATGGCTATTTTCGGCAAAATGGGGGTTGTGTGGCCATTGATCATCGACCAGAGGCTCGTACACCTCACCCCACATATGTTTCCTTGCCATAGATCACATTCTTGGATTTCTGGTGGAGACCATTTCTTGGTCAAAAATCCGTACGTGTTAGCCTTTGGTATTTTTGAAAATGGTCATTCATGGCTATTTTCGACAAAAATGGGGGTTGTGTGGCCATTGATCATCGACTAGAGGCTCATACACCTCACCCCACATATGTTTCCTTGCCATAGATCACATTCTTGGATTTCTGGTGGAGACCATTTCTTGGTCAAAAATCCGTAGGTGTTAGCCTTCGGTATTATTGAAAATGGTCATTCATGGCTATTTTCGACAAAAATGGGGGTTGTGTGGCCATTGATCATCGACCAGATGCTCATACACCTCACCCCACATATGTTTCCTTGCCATAGATCACATTCTTGGATTTCTGGTGGAGACCATTTCTTGGTCTAAAATCCGTAGGTGTTAGCCTCTAGTATTATTGAAAATGGTCGCTCATGGCTATTCTCAAGGTCGCTCATGGCTATTTTCATAAAAAATGGGGGTTGTGTGGCCATTTATCATCGACTAGAGGCTCATAAACCTCACCCCACATATGTTTCCTTGCCATAGATTACATTCTTGGATTTCTGGTGGAGACCATTTCTTGGTTAAAAACTCGTACGTGTTAGCCTTCGGTATTATTGAAAATGGTCATTCATGGCTATTTTCGGCAAAATGGGGGTTGTGTGGCCATTGATCGTCGACCAGAGGCTCATACACCTCACCCCACATATGTTTCCTTGCCATAGATCACATTCTTGGATTTCTGGTGGAGACCATTTCTTGGTCAAAAATCCGTAGGTGTTAGCCTTCGGTATTATTGTAAATGGTCATTCATGGCTATTTTCGACAAAAATGGGGGTTGTGTGGCCATTGATCATCGACCAGAGGCTCATACACCTCACTACACATATGTTTCCTTGCCATAGATCACATTCTTGGATTTATGGTGGAGACCATTTCTTGGTCAAAAATCCGTAGGTGTTAGCCTTAAGTGTCATTGAAAATGGTCGTTCATGGCTATTTTCGACAAAAATTAGGGTTGTGTGGCCATTGATCGTCGACCAGAGGCTCATACACCTCACCCCACATATGTTTCCTTGCCATAGATCAAATTCTTGGATTTCTGGTGGAGACCATTTCTTGGTCAAAAATCCGTAGGTGTTAGCCTTCGGTATTATTGAAAATGGTCGTTCATGGCTATTTTCGACAAAAATGGGGGTTGTGTGGCCATTGATCATCGACCAGACGCTCATACACCTCACCCCACATATGTTTCCTTGCCATAGATCACATTCTTGGATTTCTAGTGGAGACCATTTCTTGGTTAAAAACTCGTACGTGTTAGCCTTCGGTATTATTGAAAATGGTCATTCATGGCTATTTTCGGCAAAATGGGGGTTGTGTGGCCATTGATCATCGAACAGAGGCTCGTACACCTCACCCCACATATGTTTCCTTGCCATAGATCACATTCTTGGATTTCTGGTGGAGACCATTTCTTGGTTAAAAATCCGTACGTGTTAGCCTTTGGTATTTTTGAAAATGGTCATTCATGGCTATTTTCGACAAAAATGGGGGTTGTGTGGCCATTCATCATCGACTAGAGGCTCATACACCTCACCCACATATGTTTCCTTGCCATAGATCACATTCTTGGATTTCTGGTGGAGACCATTTCTTGGTAAAAAATCCGTAGGTGTTAGCCTTCGGTATTATTGAAAATGGTCGTTCATGGCTATTTTCGACAAAAATGGGGTTTGTGTGGCCATTGATCATCGACCAGACGCTCATACACCTCACCCCACATATGTTTCCTTGCCATAGATCACATTCTTGGATTTCTAGTGGAGACCATTTCTTGGTCTAAAATCCGTAGGTGTTAGCCTCTAGTATTATTGAAAATGGTCGCTCATGGCTATTTTCAAGGTCGCTCATGGCTATTTTCATAAAAAATGGGGGTTGTGTGGCCATTTATCATCGACTAGAGGCTCATAAACCTCGCCCCACATATGTTTCCTTGCCATAGATCACATTCTTGGATTTCTGGTGGAGACCATTTCTTGGTTAAAAACTCGTACGTGTTAGCCTTCGGTATTATTGAAAATGGTCGTTCATGGCTATTTTCGGCAAAATGGGGGTTGTGTGACCATTCATTATCGACCAGAGGCTCGTACACCTCACCCCACATATGTTTCCTTGCCATTGATCACATTCTTGGATTTCTGGTGGAGACCATTTCTTGGTCAAAAATCCGTAGGTGTTAGCCTTTGGTATTTTTGAAAATGGTCATTCATGGTTATTTTCGACAAAAATGGGGGTTGTGTGGCCATTGATCTTCGACCAGAGGCTCATACACCTCACTACACATATATTTCCTTGTCGTAGATCACATTCTTGGATTTATGGTGGAGACCATTTCTTGGTCAAAAATCCGTAGGTGTTAGCCTTCGATATTATTGAAAATGGTCGTTCATGGCTATTTTCGACAAAAATTAGGGTTGTGTGGCCATTGATCGTCGACCAGAGGCTCATACACCTCACCCCACATATGTTTCCTTGCCATAGATCACATTCTTGGATTTCTGGTGGAGACCATTTCTTGGTCAAAAATCCGTAGGTGTTAGCCTTCGGTATTATTGAAAATGGTCGTTCATGGCTATTTTCGACAAAAATGGGGGTTGTGTGGCCATTGATCATCGACCAGACGCTCATACACCTCACCCCACATATGTTTCCTTGCCATAGATCACATTCTTGGATTTCTGGTGGAGACCATTTCTTGGTCTAAAATCCGTAGGTGTTATCCTCTAGTATTATTGAAAATGGTCGCTCATGGCTATTTTCAAGGTCGCTCATGGCTATTTTCATAAAAAATGGGGGTTGTGTGGCCATTTATCATCGACTAGAGGCTCATAAACCTCACCCCACATATGTTTCCTTGCCATAGATTACATTCTTGGATTTCTGGTGGAAACCATTTCTTGGTTAAAAACTCGTACGTGTTAGCCTTCGGTATTATTGAAAATGGTCATTCATGGCTATTTTCGGCAAAATGGGGGTTGTGTGGCCATTGATCGTCGACCAGAGGCTCATACACCTCACCCCACATATGTTTCCTTGTCGTAGATCACATTCTTGGATTTCTGGTGGAGACCATTTCTTG
Source organism: Zea mays (assembly GCF_902167145.1). Lineage (NCBI taxonomy): Eukaryota > Viridiplantae > Streptophyta > Magnoliopsida > Poales > Poaceae > Zea > Zea mays. The sequence continues at coordinate 34,680 of NW_023367107.1, read as the reverse complement.
GTCAAAAATCCGTAGGTGTTAGCCTTCGATATTATTGAAAATGGTCATTCATGGCTATTTTCGGCAAAATGGGGGTTGTGTGGCCATTGATCGTCGACCAGAGGCTCATACACCTCACCCCACATATGTTTCCTTGTCGTAGATCACATTCTTGGATTTCTGGTGGAGACCATTTCTTGGTCAAAAATCCGTAGGTGTTAGCCTTCGGTATTATTGTAAATGGTCATTCATTGCTATTTTCGACAAAAATGGGGGTTGTGTGGCCATTGATCATCGACCAGACGCTCATACACCTCACCCCACATATGTTTCCTTGCCATAGATCACATTCTTGGATTTCTGGTGGAGACCATTTCTTGGTCAAAAATCCGTAGGTGTTAGCCTTCGGTATTATTCAAAATGGTCGTTCATGGCTATTTTCGACAAAAATGGGGGTTGTGTGGCCATTGATCATCGACCAGACGCTCATACATCTCACCCCACATATGTTTCCTTGCCATAGATCACATTCTTGGATTTCTGGTGGAGACCATTTCTTGGTCAAAAATCCGTAGGTGTTAGCCTCTAGTATTATTGAAAATGGTCGCTCATGGCTATTTTCGACAAAAATGGGGGTTGTGTGGCCATTGATCATCGACCAGACGCTCATACACCTCACCCCACATATGTTTCCTTGTCATAGATCACATTCTTGGATTTCTGGTGGAGACCATTTCTTGGTCTAAAATCCATAGGTGTTAGCCTCTAGTATTATTGAAAATGGTCGCTCATGGCTATTTTCAAGGTCGCTTTTGGCTATTTTCATAAAAAATGGGGGTTGTGTGGCCATTTATCATCGACTAGAGGCTCATAAACCTCGCCCCACATATGTTTCCTTGCCATAGATCACATTCTTAGATTTCTGGTGGAGACCATTTCTTGGTTAAAAACTCGTACGTGTTAGCCTTCGGTATTATTGAATATGGTCGTTCATGGCTATTTTCATGGCTATTTTCGGCAAAATGGGGGTTGTGTGACCATTCATTATCGACCAGAGGCTCGTACACCTCACCCCACATATGTTTCCTTGCCATTGATCACATTCTTGGATTTCTGGTGGAGACCATTTCTTGGTCAAAAATCCGTACGTGTTAGCCTTTGGTATTTTTGAAAATGGTCATTCATGGCTATTTTCGACAAAAATGGGGGTTGTGTGGCCATTGATCTTCGACCAGAGGCTCATACACCTCACTACACATATGTTTCCTTGCCATAGATCACATTCTTGGATTTATGGTGGAGACCATTTCTTGGTCAAAAATCCGTAGGTGTTAGCCTTCAGTGTCATTGAAAATGGTCGTTCATGGCTATTTTCGACAAAAATTAGGGTTGTGTGGCCATTGATCGTCGACCAGAGGCTCATACACCTCACCCCAGATATGTTTCCTTGCTATAGATCACATTCTTGGATTTCTGGTGGAGACCATTTCTTGGTCAAAAATCCGTAGGTGTTAGCCTTCGGTATTATTGAAAATGGTCGTTCATGGCTATTTTCGACAAAAATGGGGGTTGTGTGGCCATTGATCATCGACTAGACGCTCATACACCTCACCCCACATATGTTTCCTTGCCATAGATCACATTCTTGGATTTCTGGTGGAGACCATTTCTTGTTCTAAAATCCGTAGGTGTTAGCCTCTAGTATTATTGAAAATGGTCGCTCATGGCTATTTTCAAGGTCGCTCATGGCTATTTTCATAAAAAAATGGGGGTTGTGTGGCCATTTATCATCGACTAGAGGCTCATAAACCTCACCCCACATATGTTTCCTTGCCATAGATTACATTCTTGGATTTCTGGTGGAAACCATTTCTTGGTTAAAAACTCGTACGTGTTAGCCTTCGGTATTATTGAAAATGGTCATTCATGGCTATTTTCGGCAAAATGGGGGTTGTGTGGCCATTGATCATCAACCAGAGGCTCGTACACCTCACCCCACATATGTTTCCTTGCCATAGATCACATTCTTGGATTTCTGGTGGAGACCATTTCTTGGTTAAAAATCCGTACGTGTTAGCCTTTGGTATTTTTGAAAATGGTCATTCATGGCTATTTTCGACAAAAATGGGGGTTGTGTGGCCATTGATCATCGACTAGAGGCTCATACACCTCACCCCACATATGTTTCCTTGCCATAGATCACATTCTTGGATTTCTGGTGCAGACATTTCTTGGTCAAAAATCCGTAGGTGTTAGCCTTCGGTATTATTGAAAATGGTCGTTCATGGCTATTTTCGACAAAAATGGGGGTTGTGTGGCCATTGATCATCGACCAGACGCTCATACACCTCACCCCACATATGTTTCCTTGCCATAGATCACATTCTTGGATTTCTGGTGGAGACCATTTCTTGGTCTAAAATCCGTAGGTGTTAGCCTCTAGTATTATTGAAAATGGTCGCTCATGGCTATTTTCAAGGTCGCTCATGGCTATTTTCATAAAAAATGGGGGTTGTGTGGCAATTTATCATCGACTAGAGGCTCATAAACCTCACCCCACATATGTTTCCTTGCCATAGATTACATTCTTGGATTTCTGGTGGAAACCATTTCTTGGTTAAAAACTCGTACGTGTTAGCCTTCGGTATTATTGAAAATGGTCATTCATGGCTATTTTCGGCAAAATGGGGGTTGTGTGGCCATTGATCATCGACCAGAGGCTCATACACCTCACCCCACATATGTTTCCTTGCCATATATCACATTCTTGGATTTCTGGTGGAGACCATTTCTTGGTCAAAAATCCGTAGGTGTTAGCCTTCGGTATTATTGAAAATGGTCGTTCATGGCTATTTTCGACAAAAATGGGGGTTGTGTGGCCATTGATCATCGACTAGAGGCTCATACACCTCACCCCACATATGTTTCCTTGCCATAGATCACATTCTTGGATTTCTGGTGGAGACCATTTCTTGGTCAAAAATCCGTAGGTGTTAGCCTTCGGTATTATTGAAAATGGTCGTTCATGGCTATTTTCGACAAAAATGGGGGTGTGTGGCCATTGATCATCGACCAGATGCTCATACACCTCACCCCACATATGTTTCCTTGCCATAGATCACATTCTTGGATTTCTGGTGGAGACCATTTCTTGGTCTAAAATCCGTAGGTGTTAGCCTCTAGTATTATTGAAAATGGTCGCTCATGGCTATTGTCATAAAAAATGGGGGTTGTGTGGCCATTTATCATCACCTAGAGGCTCATAAACCTCACCCCACATATGTTTCCTTGCCATAGATCACATTCTTGGATTTCTGGTGGAGACCATTTCTTGGTTAAAAACTCGTACGTGTTAGCCTTCGGTATTATTGAAAATGGTCGTTCATGGCTATTTTCGGCAAAATGGGGGTTGTGTGGCCATTGATCATCGACCAGAGGATCATAAACCTCACCCCACATATGTTTCCTTGCCATAGATCACATTCTTGGATTCCTGGTGGAGACCATTTCTTGGTCAAAAATCCATACGTGTTAGCCTTTGGTATTTTTGAAAATGGTCATTCATGGCTATTTTCGACAAAAATGGGGGTTGTGTGGCCATTGATCATCGACTAGAGGCTCATACACCTCACCCCACATATGTTTCCTTGCCATAGATCACATTCTTGGATTTCTGGTGGAGACCATTTCTTGGTCAAAAATCCGTAGGTGTTAGCCTTCGGTATTATTGAAAATGGTCGTTCATGGCTATTTTCGACAAAAATGGGGGTTGTGTGGCCATTGATCATCGACCAGACGCTCATACACCTCACCCCACATTTGTTTCCTTGCCATAGATCACATTCTTGGATTTCTGGTGGAGACCATGTTGGGGACTTGTTCTCAAATGCTAAGAATTAAGAACAAGGCAACACAAAAAATGTTAAGTGTTAAGGTCCTTCGTCCTCCATAACGTTATATCCCTTCGGGATATAAAGCATCTCGGACGAAGGTTACGAAGGACATACCTTCGTAAGCATAACAACGAAGAATGAAGCATTCACATAAATCATAGAATATGAAATAAACATTTAAATATTGTCATAGAATTATCTCTACTTGTATTAATGAATATAAATGACTTTGAATTACAAATGTACCTTCGGTCCTGCAGAAGGCAAAAGTACAAGCGTGATGTGAAAGCAAATGACAGGTTCACGTGAACAGTACAGAGGTACTGTTCATCTATTTATAGGCACAGGTCGCAGCCTGTGACAAATTACAATTATGCCCCTTGCGAAAGTTTACAGCATTGACTCAGACCTATATGTATAAAAAGGTCATTCTATCTCTATGTCGGTTTAAAACGCCGAAGCTCCATGAAAAGGGACCTTCGGCCATCTCTTGGAGACGACTTCAGCCGAAGCTGCTTCTTCGTGTGAGACCTTCGGCGCACCGAAGCACGACCCCAACAGTAGCCCCTTTCGCGGTGCTAGATTGTTCTTCGTAACGAGCTTGACCCGTGAAAAAAGCCTCTTCAGCTTCGGGAAGCCGAAGGTCCAAAAAACACCTTCCCTGAGCTCGTTGCGGAGAAACGATCCGACTTCCGAGCGCGTGTCGGTCCCACCTTGCAGAGTTACTGTTTGATCCTTGCGGTCCACTGCGCAGCGGGTACGAGTTACTGCGCGCCTGGTGTAACAATTCCGCCGCTTCGCCTTCTTACCTGCAGCACTATATAAACTGACAAGTAGTTGTGAAGTTACCACAGCATTCATTGCTATTTGCACTGTTTTGCTGCCGAAATTTTCCATCATAGCCGAAGCTTAAGTCCCAAAATCGAACGAAGGTGCTTCTCAACGTCTGCTTCGTCAGAAAGAAGAGCTTCGGAGAAAAGAAAAAAGGAAAAAGTTTTTGACTTCCCAAACTTAGAATCAAATGGCGAGAATACGATCTACTGCCAAAGTTGTACGTGAGGGAGACGAAGCCGAAGGTTCAGACACTGTGCCCATCTCCGAAGCAATGCAGCGTTCCGGTCTGCTGACTACAGAAGAAATGCCTGCTGCTGAAGCAGGCCCAACAACTGCCGAAGGAAAAGAAAACATTGAAGGGACTGACTCCGAAGATGACTATCACTTTGCTATGCCCAGCAAGCCCAGTCACCTGGATTTTGGGAAATCAACTGTTTCCAAAGCTGACCTTTCGAAGATGGTGAAAGCAGGTTATTTCAATAAGGACCAGAAGAAGCTACTCCGCTTCGGGGAAGAAGAAACCACCCCGAAGCCAAGGAAGGATGAGATTGTTATTTTCAAGAGTTTTTTAAAAGCTGGGCTTAGATTCCCTCTCCACGGTATTATTGCAGAGATACTGAAGAAGTTTGGCATCTATTTTCATCAATTGACTCCTAACGCCATCGTTAGGCTCAATGTTTATATCTGGGCTCTCCGAAGCCAGGCTATGGAACCATTTGCCGACAGCTTCTGCCGAGTTCACGAATTACATTACCAAACGAAGGCCAGACAAGATGGGCTACATGATAATTTCGGCTGTTATAATTTTGCCTACCGGAAGACAACAAAATGTCCTGTCATCAGCTACCGGAGCAAATGGCCAGCAGGTTGGAAATCAGAGTGGTTTTATGTAAAAGTTGACGAAGACAAAGAAAAACTGGTACAAAGCCCTTTAGAGTTAATCTTCGGAGAGACAAGGCCACGATGCCACATTGGCGACCTAAAAGGTCCCACCTGGGCTGCTCTGGGTGAATTTGAAATTATCTCAAAACATATTGGCACCAGGGATCTGGTTCAGGAATTCTTGGCATTCAGAGTTTTCCCTACTCTAAAAGAGTGGGAAATGCCGAAGCTGGAGGGAGAGAAGAAGGAGGGGGAGCTTGTCCGGCTTCCCTATTATTTCAAGTTCAAGAAATTCTTCAAAAAACCCTGCAAAGAATGGTTAGAGACTGTTGAAGTGATGTGCAACGAAATCCTGGGGAACTACTCCAAAAAAGAGGATCAACTAATGACGGCAGCCTTCGGTGCCCGACCGAAACGAAGGTTGAACCGAGTGCTTGACGCCCTAGGCTTCGAATACCCAGACTATGAACAATTGAACAAGGGTGCCGAGGGCCTTAAAAGAAAAAGAATAGCCGAAACTCCGATCACGGATGAAGAAAGACCAGCAAAGGAGAAGAAAATTCTCAAAAAAGGAAAAATATCTGCTCCGAAGCGCAAATCACCCGAAGAAGAGGGGTCCCCCACACCGCCTTCTACCAGCGACGTGGATGAAATTTTAAAGGTAATGACTGAACCCATGCCCACGAAGCTAAGTCCACTAGGGCTCCAACTGACGAAGCTTTTTCAAAAGGTGGACGAGCCGGATCAGACGAAGACAAGCAAACCCAAGCGGCAAAGAATCATTGCGGTCACTGAAGTTATCGATAAGACGCCGCCAAGGGCGTCAATCCAAAAAACGGCAGCTGCCGAAGGTACAGCAATCGTCGAAGGCGTAGCTTCGGGGGTCGCGGCTACCGAAGCCGCTACAGCCGAAGATACAAACTTAAAATCCACGATTGAGAATATCAACAAGATTTTGGAAGACATGGCTGCGGAAGAAGCTGGTGCTACTACTGAAAAAACCATGGCCACAGTGCCTGAGAAAGGAAAAGAAATAGCCGAAGACCCTTCGGACGACGAAGCCTACTCTTTCCAGCACTTAGTTGGGCAAAAACTGACGAAGGACGAAATAGGAGAACTTAAAGACTACGCCAAGTCTTGCGGCTACAAGTCAGGTGCCCTCCTATTTGGGGGTGTAGACGATGAACAACTAGGCTGTATTCGAGACCAGACTGGAGCTAAGGTAATCGGTACTCTATCGAAGAGTATCGGTTTTCCGAAGCTAGAGACAGACATCAGCCGCTACCGACGACAACATATCGTCGGCAGCTTGTTTTATTCTAACTTCAAGGTAAACAACCTTTTTCTCTGGTTTTTATTGCCGTTAACAATGAAAATATTACTTAACATCAGTTGTTTCTGTTCAGAGCATGCTACTGAGCAAAGCTCTGAAGATGCAACAAGACTTGGAGGACAAAAAGCACGAAGCTATAATTGAAAACTTGGAAAGCAAAATAAAAGAGCAAACTGCCATCATTGAAAAGAAAGACTTCGAGCTCCAATCGACCGAAGGCTTGCTGGCTGAAACTGAGGCTAAAATATTAGAGTTAAATTCGAAGCTTATCAATCAATCAAAACAATTTGAACAGGAGAAGCTAGAACTGAATTCGAAGCTTAAAGCCGAAGTCCAGACCAGCTCAGAATTGAAGAAAGCATTAACAAGCCTTCAAGACAAATGCTTGAACTTTGGCAATAATTGTATTGGACGATTAAAGAAGATATTTTACTCTGTTGGAGCCAGCAGTGGGAAATTTAACCCTTCGGCGGAAAATTTACCCCAGGCCTTCGATCATATTGAAGCTGAAATCGAAGAGCTTGACGAAGTTATAGCTGGGCACGGCGACTTCTGTGCCTGGGTAGCTTCTCGGGGTACAGCTGCTGCATTTCTGAAGGCCGGCTGCGATCATGGAAAAGTTGTCAACAGGCCCAACTTCACCTTATCTCCATCAATCCTGGATGATATGCCTGACCTTGCCCGAAGTATCTCCAATAGATTTATAAAAATGATATGGACAAAAGGCGGGCGGGAGAAGGCTGGAGATGAAGCACGAAGTCATCTTGAACCAGTAAGAGATAATACTTCGTACTTACCTTTTTCTTTGCACTTGATTTTTACTCACGATTCCTTGATTTATGTAGGATGACGAAGGTGAAGATGATGCCTAAGTTATGTCGCCGAAACTGTCGCCGAAGCTGAAGCTTAATGAAGATCAGTAGAAATGTACTATAGGAAAAAACTCAGGATACTTTTGTAACAAGTTTTGTAAATACAATTGAACTGTTCTCAAGGAACTTTGTACATACCTTGTAATATATCCTTACCCTTCGATTGAGTCGCTTTGATGTGGACGAAATCAGTATTTTGAGCCGAAGGCGAAAAAACACCTTCCCTTCTTTTCGTACACAACGAAGCCTAAACGGCCGCTTCCTCTTTTTGCCAAAGCTTTTCTTCACATAGCAAAACATAAAAAACTACTTCTTCCTTCTGCCGAAGCTTTTACATAGCAAAACATAAAAGACTACTTCTTCCTTCTGCCGAAGCTTTTACATAGCAAGACATAAAAGACTACTTCTTCTTTCTGCCAAAGCTTTTACATAGCAAAACATAAAAGATTGCTACTCTTATACACAACGATTCATAAAAAACCACTTCTTCGAAGCCTTTCTTTTACATATCAAACCATTTATCCGAAACTTTTCTCTGTGCCGAAGTAACCATTTAGGAACACAAATGCTATGAATGAATGCTTATGCATGCAAATGCCATGATGTAATGTGCAAATGAATGTCCGAAGCGTATGTCCGAAGCCACACTCATCCATCATTTTCTTAGGAGCAAACACACGTCAGCTCTGCATTCCCTTAGGAACGACTTTGGAGCATCTTTGCCTTTTACTTAGGCAGTATCAGCGTTGACTTTTCGCTGTAAGCTCTGCATCCCCCTAGGGACGTCTTTGGAGCTTCTTCGTCTTTTACTTAGACGGTATAAGCTCTGCATTCCCTTAGGAACGACTTTGGAGCTTCTTCGCCTTTTACTTTCGGCGGAATCAGCGTTGACTTTTCGCTGTAAGCTCTGCATCCCCTTAGGGACGTCTTTGGAGCTTCTTCTCTTTTTTAGTTTCGGCACTCGATAGTGCGCTCTCAGCTTTTACATTTACATTCTTTGGGGGATTTTGCTCTTATAAAACTAAAAAGGAAATTACATAAGATGGCCCCATTAAAAACCTTTCTCCCCCTTTAGAAAGGAAAAGGGTGCCATGAAAAAGAAAAGAAAAGTCAAAATTACATCGAATTATACATAGAACCGCCGAAGCTCATCTGCATTCCAAGATCTTGGAATTTCATTGCCATCCATGTCCTTCAGTCTGTACGAACCAGGCCTTGACGAAGATGCTACTAAGAAAGGCCCTTCCCATTTCAGTTGCAATTTGCCCATTGTATCCGGATTGGCCACTCTCCGAAGCACCAAGTGTCCTGGCTCAATATTTTTTAGCCGGACCTTTCTATCTCGCCATTTAACTGTTTCAGCCTGGTACTTATTGATATTCTCCACGGCCTGAAGCCTGATCCCTTCTAAGGCATCTTTTTCCACGAGACAAGTATCTTCGGGACCTGATTCTGCCGAAGCTACCACTCTTATTGATCCAGCTTTGGCTTCTTCCGGGGTTATTGCTTCGTCACCAAATAACAACTTAAATGGGGTAAAGCCTGTAGATCTTGATGTTGTTGTGTTATGGCTCCATACCACTTTGGTAAGCTGATCTGGCCACTTTCCCCTTGGTTGATTAAAGATTAGCTTCATTATTCCTGTCATTATGATGCCGTTGGCCCTTTCAACAAGCCCATTCGACTCCGGGTGCCTGACTGACGCAAAGTGGATCTTTGTGCCAATTTGATCACAAAAATTTCTGAATTCTTTGGAGTCAAATTGCGTTCCATTATCTACAGTTATAGCCTTCGGCACTCCGAAGCGACAGACAATATTCTGCCAGAAAAATTTTTGGACAGTGGCCGAAGTTATTGTAGCTAATGGCTTCGCCTCAATCCACTTGGAAAAATATTCCACAGCAACTACAACATATTTCAGATTGCCTTGAGCCGGTGGTAATGGGCCCAGCAAATCGAGGCCCCACCTTTGCAATGGCCAGATGGGTTGTATTAGCTGTGTCAAAGACGAAGGTTGTTTTTGATCTCTTGCACATTTCTGACAACCTTCGCACTTTTGAACTAACTCAGCTGCATCCGAAGCTGCCTTCGGCCAATAAAATCCTTGACGGAACACTTTTCCAAGTAACGGCCTGGATCCGATGTGGGATCCACAAAGGCCTGCATGTATCTCCTTCATCAACTCTATACCTTCGGCTCTAGACAAGCACTTGAGCAGCGGGGCACAAACTCCATGCTTGTATAACTCCCCTTCTATAATGATATACGGACGAGCTCTTGCCTCTATTCTTTTATTATAAGCTTCGTCATCTGATAGGAAGTTGCCCTGAAGGTAAGAAATTATTTCAGTTCTCCAATCTTCACTGTACACAGGAGAAATAGTAAGAACTGCTCTTTCAAGTAACTCCACTGAAGGTGCCTTTATTGTTTCGAAGAATACATCCGAAGGTAACGGCAGCCCCTGTGCTGCAGACCTGGCTAACAAATCAGCATGTTCATTTTGCCCTCGAGGGATATTCTTAACAGAAAATCCTTCGAAGGAAGCTTCGATCCTTCGGACTGTGTTTAGGTATTTTTCAAGCTTCGGGTCTTTAGCCTTGCAACTTTTGTCAATATGACCCGAAACAATCTGAGAATCAGTTTTGAGGATCGCCCTCCTGATCCCCATCGCCTTTAGTTTCCGAAGACCCAGGAGCAAGGCTTCGTACTCAGCAATATTATTTGTGCAGCTGAAGTCCAATCTTGCTGCATAGCAAGTTTTAACCTTGGACGGTGAAACCAAAACAGCAGCTGCTCCTGCTCCGAAGGTTCCCCAGGAGCCATCACAAAACACTGTCCAAGCTTCGGCATCTTTATTCGCTTCTTCGCCCTGAGCCCCTGGCGTCCAGTCGGCAATAAAATCTGCCAATGCTTGAGACTGGATCGAGGATCTGTGCACATAATCAATGTAAAATTCATTAAGCTCCGCAGCCCATTTTCCAATTCGGCCAGTAGCTTCTTTATTTCTCATGATATCTTTCAACGGCTGCGAAGAAGGAACAATAATATTATATGCCTGAAAATAATGCCGAAGCTTCCTGGATGCCATTAGAACGGCATACAACACCTTCTCCAGTTCTGTATAATTTTTCTTTGAGACACTAAGGACCTCAGATACAAAATATACTGGGACCTGTTTCTTGATTTGTCCATCAAACTTCTCCTGCACAAGTGCCGCACTTACTGCTGAGTGCGAAGCTGCCACATACAACAACAGAGGAGCCCCTGGCATTGGTGGAGTTAATGTTGTTAGATCTATCAGGTATTGCTTGAGTTCTTCGAAAGCTTTTTGTTGAGCTGGGCCCCATTGAAAGACTTCAGCTGATTTTAGCACCTCGAAGAAGGGTAGATTTCTTTCCGCTGATCTGGATATAAATCTGTTAAGAGATGCCAGCCTTCCTGTCAATCTTTGGGCCCCCTTTCTTGTGGTTGGTGGCTCCATTCGAAGTATAGCTTCGATTTTATTTGGGTTAGCTTCAATTCCCTTTGTTGAAACCAAGCATCCAAGGAACTTACCCTTCTTTACTCCGAAGACACATTTTTCTGGATTCAGCTTCAGACCAGCTTGTCTGAAACTGGCGAAGGTCTCCTGCAGATCAGCAATATGGTCTTCTTGCTTCGTGCTTTTTACAATAATGTCATCAACATAGGTCAACACATTTCTGCCTATCTGAGATTGGAGAACCTTCGCAGTCATCCTGCTGAAACTCCCTCCAGCATTCTTAAGCCCCTCAGGCATCCGAAGATAGCAATATGTGCCACTTGGGGTTATGAAACTAGTCTTCGGCTCATCCTCCTTTTTCATCCAGATTTGATGATAGCCTGAGTAACAATCCAGGAGACTCATGAGTTCCGAAGAAGCTGCTGCATCAACTAAAGAGTCTATCCTTGGCAGCGGGAACTCATCCTTCGGACAAGCCTTGTTGAGATCTGTGAAATCAATACACATTCTCCACTTTCCATTGGCCTTCTTCACCATAACAGTGTTAGCTAGCCATTCTGGATACTTCACTTCTCTGATAACTCCTGCACTTAGGAGTCTTTTTACTTCGTTGCGAGCCCCTTCAGCCTTGTCATCAGACATTTTCCGAAGCCTCTGCTTGCGGGGTCTGAAGGATGGGTCAACATTGAGCGAATGTTCAATAACATCCCGATTCACTCCACAAAGATCATTGGCTGACCATGCAAAAACATCTTTATTGTTGAATAAAAACCTTATCAAGGTTTTCTCTTGATCTTCAGATAATTGCGAGCCCAATAGCACCTTCTGCTCTGCTATATCCTCACACAGCAGCATGGGCTTCGGCTGATCGGCCGAAGCTGCTTTTTCCCTCCTGAACCTGTACTGTTCACAAACTTCAACTCCATCTATATTATGGATTGCCTTGGAATCAGTCCAGCTTCCTTCGGCCCTTCTGGCAGCTTCCTGACTCCCATGAATAGCAATAGGCCCTTGGTCCGAAGGTATCTTCATGCAGAGATAAGCTGGGTGAAGAATTGCTTCAAAAGCATTTAGGGTACCACGACCAATGATGGCGTTGTAGGGGTATTCCATGTCAACAATATCAAACACAATTTGCTCAGTCCTTGTGTTATTAACAAATCCGAAGGTTACCGGCATGGTAATCTTCCCGAGTGCCACAATCTGCCGCCCTCCGAAGCCACAAAGAGGGTGCGTAGCATCATGAATTTTGTCTTCAGGCTCTTGCATCTGTCTGAAGGCTTTGGCAAATATAATGTCAGCTGCACTGCCTGTGTCAACTAGGACATTGTGAACCAGAAACCCTTTGATCACACAAGAAATGACCATAGCATCATTGTGAGGATAGTCCTTGAGCTGAAGATCTTCCTGAGAGAAGGTAATCGGAATGTGAGACCATTTTGACTTAATGAAGGGTCCCTGCACTCCAACATGCTGTACCCTTCTCTGAGCCTCCTTCTTCTGCTTTTTGTTAGCTAGCTCTGAGCAAGAACCGCCTGTTATCGGAAGCACCAGCTTCGAAACCGAAGCAGCTCCAGCTTGAGTGTTGAACGAAGCCATCAGCTCAGAAAGGTGGAAGTGAGTTGACCGGAGGTGGGCGCCAATGTTGGGGACTTGTTCTCAAATGCTAAGAATTAAGAACAAGGCAACACAAAAAATGTTAAGTGTTAAGGTCCTTCGTCCTCCATAACGTTATATCCCTTCGGGATATAAAGCATCTCGGACGAAGGTTACGAAGGACATACCTTCGTAAGCATAACAACGAAGAATGAAGCATTCACATAAATCATAGAATATGAAATAAACATTTAAATATTGTCATAGAATTATCTCTACTTGTATTAATGAATATAAATGACTTTGAATTACAAATGTACCTTCGGTCCTGCAGAAGGCAAAAGTACAAGCGTGATGTGAAAGCAAATGACAGGTTCACGTGAACAGTACAGAGGTACTGTTCATCTATTTATAGGCACAGGTCGCAGCCTGTGACAAATTACAATTATGCCCCTTGCGAAAGTTTACAGCATTGACTCAGACCTATATGTATAAAAAGGTCATTCTATCTCTATGTCGGTTTAAAACGCCGAAGCTCCATGAAAAGGGACCTTCGGCCATCTCTTGGAGACGACTTCAGCCGAAGCTGCTTCTTCGTGTGAGACCTTCGGCGCACCGAAGCACGACCCCAACAGACCATTTCTTGGTCTAAAATCCGTAGGTGTTAGCCTCTAGTATTATTGAAAATGGTCGCTCATGGCTATTTTCAAGGTCGCTCATGGCTATTTTCATAAAAAAATGGGGGTTGTGTGGCCATTTATCATCGACTAGAGGCTCATAAACCTCACCCCACATATGTTTCCTTGCCATAGATTACATTCTTGGATTTCTGGTGGAAACCATTTCTTGGTTAAAAACGCGTACGTGTTAGCCTTCGGTATTATTGAAAATGGTCATTCATGGCTATTTTCGGCAAAATGGGGGTTGTGTGGCCATTGATCGTCGACCAGAGGCTCATACACCTCACCCCACATATGTTTCCTTGTCGTAGATCACATTCTTGGATTTCTGGTGGAGACCAATTTTTTGGTCAAAAAACCGTAGGTGTTAGCCTTCGATATTATTGAAAATGGTCGTTCATGGCTATTTTCGACAAAACTGGGGGTTGTGTGGCCATTGATCATCGACCAGAGGCTCATACACCTCACCCCACATATGTTTCCTTGCCATAGATCACATTCTTGGATTTCTGGTGGAGACCATTTCTTGGTCAAAAACTCGTACGTGTTAGCCTTCGGTATTATTGAAAATGGTCGTTCATGGCTATTTTCGGCAAAATGGGGGTTCTGTGGCCATTGATCATCGACCAGAGGCTCATACACCTCACCCCACATATGTTTCCTTGCCATAGATCACATTCTTGGATTTCTGGTGGAGACCATTTCTTGGTCAAAAATCCGTAAGTGTTAGCCTTCGGTATTATTGAAAATGGTCGTTCATGGCTATTTTCGGCAAAATGGGGGTTCTGTGGCCATTGATCATCGACCAGAGGCTCGTACACCTCACCCCACATATGTTTCCTTGCCATAGATCACATTCTTGGATTTCTGGTGGAGACCATTTCTTGGTCAAAAATCCGTAGGTGTTAGCCTTCGGTATTATTGAAAATGGTCGTTCATGGCTATTTTCGACAAAAATGGGGGTTGTGTGGCCATTGATCATCGACCAGAGGCTCATACACCTCACCCCACATATGTTTCCTCGCCATAGATCACATTCTTGGATTTCTGGTGGAGACCATTTCTTGGTCAAAAATCCGTAGGTCTTAGCCTCTAATATTATTGAAAATGGTCGCTCATGGCTATTTTCGGCAAAATGGGGGTTCTGTGGCCATTGATCGTCGACCAGAGGCTCATACACCTCACCCCACATATGTTTCCTTGTCGTAGATCACATTCTTGGATTTCTGGTGGAGACCATTTCTTGGTCAAAAATCCGTAGGTGTTAGCCTTCGATATTATTGAAAATGGTCGTTCATGGCTATTTTCGACAAAAATGGGGGTTGTGTGGCCATTGATCATCGACCAGAGGCTCATACACCTCACCCCACATATGTTTCCTTGCCATAGATCACATTCTTGGATTTCTGGTGGAGACCATTTCTTGGTCAAAAATCTGTAGGTGTTAGCCTTCAGTATTATTGAAAATGGTCGTTCATGGCTATTTTGGGGTTGTGTGGCCATTGATCATCGACGAGACGCTCATACACCTCACCCCACATATGTTTCCTTGCCATAGATCACATTCTTGGATTTCTGGTGGAGACCATTTCTTGGTCTAAAATCCGTAGGTGTTAGCCTCTAGTATTATTGAAAATGGTCGCTCATGGCTATTTTCAAGGTCGCTCATGGCTATTTTCATAAAAAATGGGGGTTGTGTGGCCATTTTCATCGACTAGAGGTTCATAAACCTCACCCCACATATGTTTCCTTGCCATAGATCACATTCTTGGATTTCTAGTGGAGACCATTTCTTGGTCAAAAATCCGTACGTGTTAGCCTTTGGTATTTTTGAAAATGGTCGTTCATGGCTTGGTCGATAATCAATGGCCACACAACCCCCATTTTTTATGAAAATAGCCATGAGCGACCATTTTCAATAATACTAGAGGCTAAGACCTACGGATTTTTGACCAAGAAATGGTCTCCACCAGAAATCCAAGAATGTGATCTATGGCAAGGAAACATATGTGGGGTGAGGTGTATGAGCCTCTCGTTGATGATCAATGGCCACACAACCCCCATTTTTGTCGAAAATAGCCATGAATGACCATTTACAATAATACCGAAGGCTAACACCTACGGATTTTTGACCAAGAAATGGACTCCACCAGAAATCCAAGAATGTGATCTATGGCAAGGAAACATATGTGGGGTGAGGTGTATGAGCCTATGGTCGATGATCAATGGCCACACAACCCCCATTTTTGTCGAAAATAGCCATGAACGACCATTTTCAATAATATCGAAGGCTAACACCTACGGATTTTTGACCAAGAAATGGTCTCCACCAGAAATCCAAGAATGTGATCTACGACAAGGAAACATATGTGGGGTGAGGTGTATGAGCCTCTGGTCGACGATCAATGGCCACACAACCCCCATTTTGCCGAAAATAGCCATGAATGACCATTTTCAATAATACCGAAGGCTAACACGTACGAGTTTTTAACCAAGAAATGGTTTCCACCAGAAATCCAAGAATGTAATCTATGGCAAGGAAACATATGTGGGGTGAGGTTTATGAGCCTCTAGTCAATGATAAATGGCCACACAACCCCCATTTTTATGAAAATAGCCATGAGCGACCTTGAAAATAGCCATGAGCGACCATTTTCAATAATACTAGATGCTAACACCTACGGATTTTAGACCAAGAAATGGTCTCCACCAGAAATCCAAGAATGTGATCTATGGCAAGGAAACATATGTGGGGTGAGGTGTATGAGCGTCTGGTCGATGATCAATGGCCACACAACCCCCATTTTTGTCGAAAATAGCCATGAACGACCATTTTCAATAATACCGAAGGCTAACACCTACGGATTTTTGACCAAGAAATGGTCTCCACCAGAAATCCAAGAATGTGATCTATGGCAAGGAAACATATGTGGGGTGAGATTTATGAGCCTCTAGTCGATGATAAATGGCCACACAACCCCCATTTTTTTATGAAAATAGCCATGAGCGACCATTTTCAATAATATTAGAGGCTAAGACCTACGGATTTTTGACCAAGAAATGGTCTCCACCAGAAATCCAAGAATGTGATCTATGGCAAGGAAACATATGTGGGGTGAGGTGTATGAGCCTCTAGTCGATGATCAATGGCCACACAACCCCCATTTTTGTCGAAAATAGCCATGAACGACCATTTTCAATAATATCGAAGGCTAACACCTATGGATTTTTGACCAAGAAATGGTCTCCACCAGAAATCCAAGAATGTGATCTATGGCAAGGAAACATATGTGGGGTGAGGTGTACGAGCCTCTGGTCGATGATCAATGGCCACACAACCCCCAATTTTTATGAAAATAGCCATGAGAGACCATTTTCAATAATACTAGAGGCTAAGACCTACGGATTTTTGACCAAGAAATGGTCTCCACCAGAAATCCAAGAATGTGATCTATGGCAAGGAAACATATGTGGGGTGAGGTGTATGAGCCTCTGGTCGATGATCAATGGCCACACAACCTCATTTTTGTCGAAAATAGCCATGAATGACCATTTACAATAATACCGAAGGCTAACACCTACGGATTTTTGACCAAGAAATGGTCTCCACCAGAAATCCAAGAATGTGATCTATGGCAAGGAAACATATGTGGGGTGAGGTGTATGAGCCTCTAGTCGATGATCAATGGCCACACAACCCCCATTTTTGTCGAAAATAGCCATGAATGACCATTTTCAAAAATACCAAAGGCTAACACATACGGATTTTTGACCAAGAAATGGTCTCCACCAGAAATTCAAGAATGTGATCTATGGCAAGGAAACATATGTGGGGTGAGGTGTATGAGCCTCTGGTCGATGATCAATTGCCACACAACCCCCATTTTGTCGAAAATAGCCATGAACGACCATTTTCAATAATACCGAAGGCTAACACCTACGGATTTTTGACCAAGAAATGGTCTCTACCAGAAATCCAAGAATGTGATCTACGACAAGGAAACATATGTGGAGTGAGGTGTATGAGCCTCTGGTCGACGATCAATGGCCACACAACCCCCATTTTGCCGAAAATAGCCATGAATGACCATTTTCAATAATACCGAAGGCTAACACGTACGAGTTTTTAACCAAGAAATGGTTTCCACCAGAAATCCAAGAATGTAATCTATGGCAAGGAAACATATGTGGGGTGAGGTCTATGAGCCTCTAGTCGATGATAAATGGCCACACAACCCCCATTTTTTATGAAAATAGCCATGAGCGACCTTGAAAATAGCCATGAGCGACCATTTTCAATAATACTAGAGGCTAACACCTACGGATTTTAGACCAAGAAATGGTCTCCACCAGAAATCCTAGAATGTGATCTATTGCAAGGAAACATATGGGGGGTGAGGTGGACGAGCCTCTGGTCGATGATCAATGGCCACACAACCCCCATTTTTGTCGAAAATAGCCATGAACGATCATTTACAATAATACCGAAGGCTAACACCTACAGATTTTTGACCAAGAAATGGTCTCCACCAGAAATCCAAGAATGTGATCTATGGCAAGGAAACATATGTGGGTGAGGTTTATGAGCCTCTAGTCGATGATAAATGGCCACACAACCCCCATTTTTTATGAAAATAGCCATGAGCGACCTTGAAAATAGCCATGAGCGACCATTTTCAATAATACTAGAGGCTAACACCTACGGATTTTAGACCAAGAAATGGTCTCCACCAGAAATCAAAGAATGTGATCTATGGCAAGGAAACATATGTGGGGTGAGGTGTATGAGCGTCTGGTCGATGATCAATGGCCACACAACCCCCATTTTTGTCGAAAATAGCCATGAACGACCATTTTCAATAATACCGAAGGCTAACACCTACGGATTTTTGACCAAGAAATGGTCTCCACCAGAAATCCAAGAATGTGATCTATGGCAAGGAAACATATGTGGGGTGAGGTGTATGAGCCTCTGGTCGATGATCATTGGCCACACAACCCCCATTTTTGTCGAAAATAGCCATGAACGACCATTTTCAATAATATCGAAGGCTAACACCTACGGATTTTTGACCAAGAAATGGTCTCCACCAGAAATCCAAGAATGTGATCTACGACAAGGAAACATATGTGGGGTGAGGTGTATGAGCCTCTGGTCGACGATCAATGGCCACACAACCCCCATTTTGCCGAAAATAGCCATGAATGACCATTTTCAATAATATCGAAGGCTAACACCTATGGATTTTTGACCAAGAAATGGTCTCCACTAGAAATCCAAGAATGTGATCTACGACAAGGAAACATATGTGGGGTGAGGTGTATGAGCCTCTGGTCGACGATCAATGGCCACACAACCCCCATTTTGCCGAAAATAGCCATGAATGACCATTTTCAATAATACCGAAGGCTAACACCTACGGATTTTTGACCAAGAAATGGTCTCCACCAGAAATCCAAGAATGTGGTCTATGGCAAGGAAACATATGTGGGGTGAGGTGTATGAGCCTCTAGTCGATGATAAATGGCTACACAACCCCCATTTTTTATGAAAATAGCCATGAGCGACCTTGAAAATAGCCATGAGCGACCATTTTCAATAATACTAGAGGCTAACACCTACGGATTTTTGACCAAGAAATGGTTTCCACCAGAAATCCAAGAATGTAATCTATGGCAAGGAAACATATGTGGGGTGAGGTGTATGAGCCTCTAGTCGATGATAAATGGCTACACAACCCCCATTTTTTATGAAAATAGCCATGAGCGACCTTGAAAATAGCCATGAGCGACCATTTTCAATAATACTAGAGGCTAACACCTACGGATTTTTGACCAAGAAATGGTCTCCACCAGAAATCCAAGAATGTGATCTACGACAAGGAAACATATGTGGGGTGAGGTGTATGAGCCTCTGGTCGACGATCAATGGCCACACAACCCCCATTTTGCCGAAAATAGCCATGAATGACCATTTTCAATAATATCGAAGGCTAACACCTATGGATTTTTGACCAAGAAATGGTCTCCACCAGAAATCCAAGAATGTAATCTATGGCAAGGAAACATATGTGGGGTGAGGTGTATGAGCCTCTGGTCGATGATCAATGGCCACACAGCCCCCATTTTTTATGAAAATAGCCATGAGCGACCATTTTCAATAATACTAGAGGCTAAGACCTACGGATTTTTAACCAAGAAATGGTCTCCACCAGAAATCCAAGAATGTGATCTACGACAAGGAAACATATGTGGGGTGAGGTGTATGAGCGTCTGGTCGACGATCAATGGCCACACAACCCCCATTTTTGTCGAAAATAGCCATGAACGACCATTTTCAATAATACCAAAGGCTAACACCTACGGATTTTTGACCAAGAAATGGTCGGGGTGAGGTTTACGAGCCTCTGGTCGATGATCAATGGCCACACAACCCCCATTTTTTATGAAAATAGCCATGAGCGACCTTGAAAATAGCCATGAGCGACCATTTTCAATAATACTAGAGGCTAACACCTACGGATTTTAGACCAAGAAATGGTTTCCACCAGAAATCCAAGAATGTGATCTATGGCAAGGAAACATATGTGGGGTGAGGTGTATGAGCCTCTGGTCGACGATCAATGGCCACACAACCCCCATTTTGCCGAAAATAGCCATGAATGACCATTTTCAATAATACCGAAGGCTAACACCTACGGATTTTTGACCAAGAAATGGTCTCCACCAGAAATCCAAGAATGTGATCTATGGCAAGGAAACATATGTGGGGTGAGGTGTATGAGCCTCTGGTCGACGATCAATGGCCACACAACCCTAATTTTTGTCGAAAATAGCCATGAACGACCATTTTCAATGACACTGAAGGCTAACACCTACGGATTTTTGACTAAGAAATGGTCTCCACCATAAATCCAAGAATGTGATCTATGGCAAGGAAACATATGTGTAGTGAGGTGTATGAGCCTCTGGTCGAAGATCAATGGCCACACAACCCCCATTTTTGTCGAAAATAGCCATGAATGACCATTTTCAAAAATACCAAAGGCTAACACATTCGGATTTTTGCCCAAGAAATGGTCTCCACCAGAAATCCAAGAATGTGATCTATGGCAAGGAAACATATGTGGGGTGAGGTGTACGAGCCTCTGGTCGATGATCAATTGCCACAGAACCCCCATTTTGCCGAAAATATCCATGAACGACCATTTTCAATAATACCGAAGGCTAACACCTACGGATTTTTGACCAAGAAATGGTCTCCACCATAAATCCAAGAATGTAATCTATGGCAAGGAAACATATGTGGGGTGAGGTGTATGAGCGTCTGGTCGACGATCAATGGCCACACAACCCCCATTTTTGTCGAAAATAGCCATGAACGACCATTTTGAATAATACCGAAGGCTAACACCTACGGATTTTTGACCAAGAAATGGTCTCCACCATAAATCCAAGAATGTGATCTATGGCAAGGAAACATATGTGGGGTGAGGTGTATGAGCGTCTGGTCGATGATCAATGGCCACACAACCCCCATTTTTGTCGAAAATAGCCATGAACGACTATTTTCAATAATATCGAAGGCTAACACGTACGAGTTTTTAACCAAGAAATGGTTTCCACCAGAAATCCAAGAATGTAATCTATGGCAAGGAAACATATGTGGGGTGAGGTTTATGAGCCTCTGGTCGATGATAAATGGCCACACAACCCCAATTTTTTATGAAAATATCCATGAGCGACCTTGAAAATAGCCATGAGCGACCATTTTCAATAATACTAGAGGCTAACACCTACGGATTTTAGACCAAGAAATGGTCTCCACCAGAAATCCAAGAATGTGATCTATGGCAAGGAAACATATGTGGGGTGAGGTGTATGAGCGTCTGGTCGATGATCAATGGCCACAGAACCCCCATTTTGCCGAAAATAGCCATGAACGACCATTTTCAATAATACCGAAGGCTAACACGTACGGATTTTTGACCAAGAAATGGTCTCCACCAGAAATCCAAGAATGTGATCTATGGCAAGGAAACAAATGTGGGGTGAGGTGTATGTGCCTCTGGTCGATGATCAATGGCCACACAACCCCCATTTTTGTCGAAAATAGCCATGAACGACCATTTTCAATAATATCGAAGGCTAACTGGGGGTTGTGTGGCCATTGATCGTCGACCAGAGGCTCATACACCTCACCCCACATATGTTTCCTTGTCGTAGATCACATTCTTGGATTTCTGGTGGCGACCATTTCTTGGTCAAAAATCCGTAGGTGTTAGCCTTCGATATTATTGAAAATGGTCGATCATGGCTATTTTCGACAAAAATGGGGGTTGTGTGGCCATTGATCATCGACCAGAGGCTCATACAGCTCACCCCACATATGTTTCCTTGCCATAGATCACATTCTTGGATTTCTGGTGGAGACCATTTCTTGGTCAAAAATCCGTAGGTGTTAGCCTTCGGTATTATTGAAAATGGTCGTTCATGGCTATTTTCGACAAAAATGGGGGTTGTGTGGCCATTGATCATCGACCAGACGCTCATACACCTCACCCCACATATGTTTCCTTGCCATAGATCACATTCTTGGATTTCTGGTGGAGACCATTTCTTGGTCTAAAATCCGTAGGTGTTAGCCTCTAGTATTATTGAAAATGGTCGTTCATGGCTATTTTCGACAAAAATTAGGGTTGTGTGGCCATTGATCATCGACCAGAGGCTCATACACCTCACCCCACATATGTTTCCTTGCCATAGATCACATTCTTGGATTTCTGGTGGAAACCATTTCTTGGTTAAAAACTCGTACGTGTTAGCCTTCGGTATTATTGAAAATGGTCATTCATGGCTATTTTCGGCAAAATGGGGGTTGTGTGGCCATTGATCGTCGACCAGAGGCTCATACACCTCACCCCACATATGTTTCCTTGTCGTAGATCACATTCTTGGATTTCTGGTGGAGACCATTTCTTGGTCAAAAATCCGTAGGTGTTAGCCTTCGATATTATTGAAAATGGTCGTTCAAGGCTATTTTCGACAAAAATGGGGGTTGTGTGGCCATTGATCATCGACCAGACGCTCATACACCTCACCCCACATATGTTTCCTTGCCATAGATCACATTCTTGGATTTCTGGTGGAGACCATTTCTTGGTCAAAAATCTGTACGTGTTAGCCTTTGGTATTTTTGAAAATGGTCATTCATGGCTATTTTCGACAAAAATGGGGGTTGTGTGGCCATTGATCATCGACTAGAGGCTCGTACACCTCACCCCACATATGTTTCCTTGCCATAGATCACATTCTTGGATTTCTGGTGGAGACCATTTCTTGGTCAAAAATCCGTAGGTGTTAGCCTTCGGTATTATTGAAAATGGTCGTTCATGGCTATTTTCGGCAAAATGGGGGTTGTGTGGCCATTGATCGTCAACCAGAGGCTCATACACCTCACCCCACATATGTTTCCTTGTCGTAGATCACATTCTTGGATTTCTGGTGGAGACCATTTCTTGGTCAAAAATCCGTAGGTGTTAGCCTTCGGTATTATTGAAAATGGTCGTTCATGGCTATTTTCGACAAAAATGGGGGTTGTATGGCCATTGATCATCGACCAGACGCTCATACACCACACCCCACATATGTTTCCTTGCCATAGATCGCATTCTTGGATTTCTGGTGGAGACCATTTCTTGGTCAAAAATCCGTACGTGTTACCCTTCGGTATGATTGAAAATGGAGGTTGTGTGACCATTGATCATCGACCAGAGGCTCATACACCTCACCCCACATATGTTTCCTTGTCGTAGATCACATTCTTGGATTTCTGGTGGAGACCATTTCTTGGTCAAAAATCCGTAGGTGTTAGCCTTCGATATTATTGAAAATAGTCGTTCATGGCTATTTTCGACAAAAATGGGGGTTGTGTGGCCATTGATCATCGACCAGAGGCTCATACACCTCACCCCACATATGTTTCCTTGCCATAGATCACATTCTTGGATTTCTGGTGGAGACCATTTCTTGGTCAAAAATCCGTAGGTGTTAGCCTTCGGTATTATTGAAAATGGTCGTTCATGGCTATTTTCGACAAAAATGGGGGTTGTGTGGCCATTGATCATCGACCAGACGCTCATACACCTCACTACACATATGTTTCCTTGCCATAGATCACATTCTTGGATTTATGGTGGAGACCATTTCTTGGTCAAAAATCCGTAGGTGTTAGCCTTCGGTATTATTGAAAATGGTCGTTCATGGCTATTTTCGACAAAATGGGGGTTGTGTGGCAATTGATCATCGACCAGAGGCTCATACACCTCACCCCACATATGTTTCCTTGCCATAGATTACATTCTTGGATTTCTGGTGGAGACCATTTCTTGGGCAAAAATCCGTACGTGTTAGCCTTTGGTATTTTTGAAAATGGTCATTCATGGCTATTTTCGACAAAAATGGGGGTTGTGTGGCCATTGATCATCGACTAGAGGCTCATACACCTCACCCCACATATGTTTCCTTGCCATAGATCACATTCTTGAATTTCTGGTGGAGACCATTTCTTGGTCAAAAATCCGTAGGTGTTAGCCTTCGGTATTATTGTAAATGGTCATTCATGGCTATTTTCGACAAAAATGGGGGTTGTGTGGCCATTGATCATCGACCAGAGGCTCATACACCTCACCCCACATATGTTTCCTTGCCATAGATCACATTCTTGGATTTCTGGTGGAGACCATTTCTTGGTCAAAAATCCGTAGGTCTTAGCCTCTAGTATTATTGAAAATGGTCTCTCATGGCTATTTTCATAAAAATTGGGGGTTGTGTGGCCATTGAACATCGACCAGAGGCTCGTACACCTCACCCCACATATGTTTCCTTGCCACAGATCACATTCTTGGGTTTCTGGTGGAGACCATTTCTTGGTCAAAAATTAGTAGGTGTTAGCCTTCGATATTATTGAAAATGGTCGTTCATGGCTATTTTCGACAAAAATGGGGATTGTGTGGCCATTGATCATCGACCAGACGCTCATACACCTCACGCCACATATGTTTCCTTGCCATAGATCACATTCTTTGATTTCTGGTGGAGACCATTTCTTGGTCAAAAATCTGTAGGTCTTAGCCTCTAATATTATTGAAAATGGTCGCTCATGGCTATTTTCATAAAAAAATGGGGGTTGTGTGGCCATTTATCATCGACTAGAGGCTCATAAATCTCACCCCACATATGTTTCCTTGCCATAGATCACATTCTTGGATTTCTGGTGGAGACCATTTCTTGGTCAAAAATCCGTAGGTGTTAGCCTTCGGTATTATTGAAAATGGTCGTTCATGGCTATTTTCGACAAAAATGGGGGTTGTGTGGCCATTGATCATCGACCAGACGCTCATACACCTCACCCCACATATGTTTCCTTGCCATAGATCACATTCTTGGATTTTTGGTAAAGACCATTTCTTGGTCTAAAATCCGTAGGTGTTAGCCTCTAGTATTATTGAAAATGGTCGCTCATGGCTATTTTCAAGGTCGCTCATGGCTATTTTCATAAAAATGGGGGTTGTGTGGCCATTTATCATCGACTAGAGGCTCATAAACCTCACCCCACATATGTTTCCTTGCCATAGATTACATTCTTGGATTTCTGGTGGAAACCATTTCTTGGTTAAAAACTCGTACGTGTTAGCCTTCGGTATTATTGAAAATGGTCATTCATGGCTATTTTCGGCAAAATGGGGGTTGTGTGGCCATTGATCGTCGACCAGAGGCTCATACACCTCACCCCACATATGTTTCCTTGTCGTAGATCACATTCTTGGATTTCTGGTGGAGACCATTTCTTGGTCAAAAATCCGTAGGTGTTAGCCTTCGATATTATTGAAAATGGTCGTTCATGGCTATTTTCGACAAAAATGGGGGTTGTGTGGCCATTGATCATCGACCATAGGCTCATACACCTCACCCCACATATGTTTCCTTGCCATAGATCACATTCTTGGATTTCTGGTGGAGACCATTTCTTGGTCAAAAATCCGTAGGTGTTAACCTTCGGTATTATTGTAAATGGTCATTCATGGCTATTTTCGACAAAAATGGGGGTTGTGTGGCCATTGATCATCGACGAGAGGCTCATACACCTCGCCCCACATATGTTTCCTTGCCATAGATCACATTCTTGGATTTCTGGTGGAGACCATTTCTTGGTCAAAAATCTGTAGGTCTTAGCCTCTAGTATTATTGAAAATGGTCGCTCATGGCTATTTTCATAAAAAATGGGGGTTGTGTGGCCATTGATCATCGACCAAGCCATGAACGACCATTTTCAAAAATACCAAAGGCTAACACGTACGGATTTTTGACCAAGAAATGGTCTCCACCAGAAATTCAAGAATGTGATCTATGGCAAGGAAACATATGTGGGGTGAGGTTTATGAACCTCTAGTCGATGAAAATGGCCACACAACCCCCATTTTTTATGAAAATAGCCATGAGCGACCTTGAAAATAGCCATGAGCGACCATTTTCAATAATACTAGAGGCTAACACCTACGGATTTTAGACCAAGAAATGGTCTCCACCAGAAATCCAAGAATGTGATCTATCGCAAGGAAACATATGTGGGGTGAGGTGTATGAGCGTCTGGTCGATGATCAATGGCCACACAACCCCCATTTTTGTCGAAAATAGCCATGAACGACCATTATCAATAATACCGAAGGCTAACACCTACAGATTTTTGACCAAGAAATGGTCTCCACCAGAAATCCAAGAATGTGATCTATGGCAAGGAAACATATGTGGGGTGAGGTGTATGAGCCTCTGGTCGATGATCAATGGCCACACAACCCACATTTTTGTCGAAAATAGCCATGAACGACCATTTTCAATAATATCGAAGGCTAACACCTACGGATTTTTGAACAAGAAATGGTCTCCACCAGAAATCCAAGAATGTGATCTACGACAAGGAAACATATGTGGGGTGAGGTGTATGAGCCTCTGGTCGACGATCAATGGCCACAGAACCCCCATTTTGCCGAAAATAGCCATAAGCGACCATTTTCAATAATATTAGAGGCTAAGACCTACGGATTTTTGACCAAGAAATGGTCTCCACCAGAAATCCAAGAATGTGATCTATGGCGAGGAAACATATGTGGGGTGAGGTGTATGAGCCTCTGGTCGATGATCAATGGCCACACAACCCCCATTTTTGTCGAAAATAGCCATGAACGACCATTTTCAATAATACCGAAGGCTAACACCTACGGATTTTTGACCAAGAAATGGTCTCCACCAGAAATCCAAGAATGTGATCTATGGCAAGGAAACATATGTGGGGTGAGGTGTACGAGCCTCTGGTCGATGATCAATGGCCACAGAACCCCCATTTTGCCGAAAATAGCCATGAACGACCATTTTCAATAATACCGAAGGCTAACACCTACGGATTTTTGACCAAGAAATGGTCTCCACCAGAAATCCAAGAATGTGATCTATGGCAAGGAAACATATGTGGGGTGAGGTGTACGAGCCTCTGGTCGATGATCAATGGCCACAGAACCCCCATTTTGCCGAAAATAGCCATGAACGACCATTTTCAATAATACCGAAGGCTAACACGTACGAGTTTTTGACCAAGAAATGGTCTCCACCAGAAATCCAAGAATGTGATCTATGGCAAGGAAACATATGTGGGGTGAGGTGTATGAGCCTCTGGTCGATGATCAATGGCCACACAACCCCCATTTTTGTCGAAAATAGCCATGAACGACCATTTTCAATAATATCGAAGGCTAACAGCTACGGTTTTTTGACCAAGAAATGGTCTCCACCAGAAATCCAAGAATGTGATCTACGACAAGGAAACATATGTGGGGTGAGGTGTATGAGCCTCTGGTCGACGATCAATGGCCACACAACCCCCATTTTGCCGAAAATAGCCATGAATGACCATTTTCAATAATACCGAAGGCTAACACGTACGCGTTTTTAACCAAGAAATGGTTTCCACCAGAAATCCAAGAATGTAATCTATGGCAAGGAAACATATGTGGGGTGAGGTTTATGAGCCTCTAGTCGATGACAAATGGCCACACAACCCCCATTTTTTATGAAAATAGCCATGAGCGACCTTGAAAATAGCCATGAGCGACCATTTTCAATAATACTAGAGGCTAACACCTACGGATTTTTGACCAAGAAATGGTCTCCACCAGAAATCCAAGACTGTGATCTATGGCAAGGAAACATATGTGGGGTGAGGTGTATGAGCCTCTAGTCGATGATCAATGGCCACACAACCCCCATTTTTGTCGAAAATAGCCATGAATGACCATTTTCAAAAATACCAAAGGCTAACTCGTATGGATTTTTGACCATGAAATGGTCTCCACCAGGAATCCAAGAATGTGATCTATGGCAAGGAAACATATGTGGGGTGAGGTGTATGATCCTCTGGTCGATGATCAATGGCCACACAACCCCCATTTTGCCGAAAATAGCCATGAACGACCATTTTCAATAATACCGAAGGCTAACACGTACGAGTTTTTAACCAAGAAATGGTCTCCACCAGAAATCCAAGAATGTGATCTATGGCAAGGAAACATATGTGGGGTGAGGTTTATGAGCCTCTAGGTGATGATAAATGGCCACACAACCCCCATTTTTTATGAAAATAGCCATGAGCGACCATTTTCAATAATACTAGAGGCTAAGACCTACGAATTTTAGACCAAGAAATGGTCTCCACCAGAAATCCAAGAATGTGATCTATGGCAAGGAAACATATGTGGGGTGAGGTGTATGAGCATCTGGTCGATGATCAATGGCCACACACCCCCATTTTTGTCGAAAATAGCCATGAACGACCATTTTCAATAATACCGAAGGCTAACACCAACGGATTTTTGACCAAGAAATGGTCTCCACCAGAAATCCAAGAATGTGATCTATGGCAAGGAAACATATGTGGGGTGAGGTGTATGAGCCTCTAGTCGATGATCAATGGCCACACAACCCCCATTTTTGTCGAAAATAGCCATGAACGACCATTTTCAATAATACCGAAGGCTAACACCTACGGATTTTTGACCAAGAAATGGTCTCCACCAGAAATCCAAGAATGTGATCTATGGCAAGGAAACATATGTGGGGTGAGGTGTATGAGCCTCTGGTCGATGATCAATGGCCACACAACCCCCATTTTTTATGAAAATAGCCATGAGCGACCTTGAAAATAGCCATGAGCGACCATTTTCAATAATACTAGAGGCTAACACCTACGGATTTTAGACCAAGAAATGGTCTCCACCAGAAATCCAAGAATGTGATCTATGGCAAGGAAACATATGTGGGGTAAGGTGTATGAGCGTCTGGTCGATGATCAAGGGCCACACAACCCCCATTTTTGTCGAAAATAGCCATGAACGACCATTTTCAATAATACCGAAGGCTAACACCTACGGATTTTTGACCAAGAAATGTCTGCACCAGAAATCCAAGAATGTGATCTATGGCAAGGAAACATATGTGGGGTGAGGTGTATGAGCCTCTAGTCGATGATCAATGGCCACACAACCCCCATTTTTGTCGAAAATAGCCATGAATGACCATTTTCAAAAATACCAAAGGCTAACACGTACGGATTTTTAACCAAGAAATGGTCTCCACCAGAAATCCAAGAATGTGATCTATGGCAAGGAAACATATGTGGGGTGAGGTGTACGAGCCTCTGGTTGATGATCAATGGCCACACAACCCCCATTTTGCCGAAAATAGCCATGAATGACCATTTTCAATAATACCGAAGACTAACACGTACGAGTTTTTAACCAAGAAATGGTTTCCACCAGAAATCCAAGAATGTAATCTATGGCCAGGAAACATATGTGGGGTGAGGTTTATGAGCCTCTAGTCGATGATAAATGGCCACACAACCCCCATTTTTTATGAAAATAGCCATGAGCGACCTTGAAAATAGCCATGAGCGACCATTTTCAATAATACTAGAGGCTAACACCTACGGATTTTAGAACAAGAAATGGTCTCCACCAGAAATCCAAGAATGTGATCTATGGCAAGGAAACATATGTGGGGTGAGGTGTATGAGCGTCTGGTCGATGATCAATGGCCACACAACCCCCATTTTTGTCGAAAATAGCCATGAACGACCATTTTCAATAATACCGAAGGCTAACACCTACGGATTTTTGACCAAGAAATGGTCTCCACCAAAATCCAAGAATGTGATCTATGGCAAGGAAACATATGTGGGGTGAGGTGTATGAGCCTCTGGTCGACGATCAATGGCCACACAACCCTAATTTTTGTCGAAAATAGCCATGAACGACCATTTTCAATGACACTGAAGGCTAACACCTACGGATTTTTGACCAAGAAATGGTCTCCACCATAAATCCAAGAATGTGATCTATGGCAAGGAAACATATGTGTAGTGAGGTGTATGAGCCTCTGGTCGAAGATCAATGGCCACACAACCCCCATTTTTGTCGAAAATAGCCATGAATGACCATTTTCAAAAATACCAAAGGCTAACACGTACGGATTTTTGACCAAGAAATGGTCTCCACCAGAAATCCAAGAATGTGATCTATGGCAAGGAAACATATGTGGGGTGAGGTGTACGAGCCTCTGGTCGATAATGAATGGTCACACAACCCCCATTTTACCGAAAATAGCCATGAACGACCATTTTCAATAATACCGAAGGCTAACACGTACGAGTTTTTAACCAAGAAATGGTCTCCACCAGAAATCCAAGAATGTGATCTATGGCAAGGAAACATATGTGGGGCGAGGTTTATGAGCCTCTAGTCGATGATAAATGGCCACACAACCCCCATTTTTTATGAAAATAGCCATGAGCGACCTTGAAAATAGCCATGAGCGACCATTTTCAATAATACTAGAGGCTAACACCTATGGATTTTAGACCAAGAAATGGTCTCCACCAGAAATCCAAGAATGTGATCTATGACAAGGAAACATATGTGGGGTGAGGTGTATGAGCGTCTGGTCGATGATCAATGGCCACACAACCCCCATTTTTGTCGAAAATAGCCATGAACGACCATTTTCAATAATACCGAAGGCTAACACCTACGGATTTTTGACCAAGAAATGGTCTCCACCAGAAAGCCAAGAATGTGATCTATGGCAAGGAAACATATGTGGGGTGAGGTGTATGAGCCTCTGGTCGATGATCAATGGCCACACAACCCCCATTTTTGTCGAAAATAGCCATGAACGACCATTTTCAATAATACCGAAGGCTAACACCTACGGATTTTTGACCAAGAAATGGTCTCCACCAGAAATCCAAGAATGTGATCTATGGCAAGGAAACATATGTGGGGTGAGGTGTATGAGCGTCTGGTCGATGATCAATGGCCCCATTTTTGTCGAAAATAGCCATGAACGACCATTTTCAATAATACCGAAGGCTAACACCTACGGATTTTTGACCAAGAAATGGTCTCCACCAGAAATCCAAGAATGTGATCTATGGCAAGGAAACATATGTGGGGTGAGGTGTATGAGCCTCTGGTCGACGATCAATGGCCACACAACCCTATTTTTTGTCGAAAATAGCCATGAACGACCATTTTCAATGACACTGAAGGCTAACACTTACTGATTTTTGACCAAGAAATGGTCTCCACCATAAATCCAAGAATGTGATCTATGGCAAGGAAACATATGTGTAGTGAGGTGTATGAGCCTCTGGTCGAAGATCAATGGCCACACAACCCCCATTTTTGTCGAAAATAGCCATGAATGACCATTTTCAAAAATACCAAAGGCTAACACGTGCGGATTTTTGACCAAGAAATGGTCTCCACCAGAAATCCAAGAATGTGATCTATGGCAAGGAAACATATGTGGGGTGAGGTGTACGAGCCTCTGGTCGATAATGAATGGTCACACAACCCCCATTTTACCGAAAATAGCCATGAACGACCATTTTCAATAATACCGAAGGCTAACACGTACGAGTTTTTAACCAAGAAATGGTCTCCACCAGAAATCCAAGAATGTGATCTATGGCAAGGAAACATATGTGGGGCGAGGTTTATGAGCCTCTAGTCGATGATAAATGGCCACACAACCCCCATTTTTTATGAAAATAGCCATGAGCGACCTTGAAAATAGCCATGAGCGACCATTTTCAATAATACTAGAGGCTAACACCTATGGATTTTAGACCAAGAAATGGTCTCCACCAGAAATCCAAGAATGTGATCTATGACAAGGAAACATATGTGGGGTGAGGTGTATGAGCGTCTGGTCGATGATCAATGGCCACACAACCCCCATTTTTGTCGAAAATAGCCATGAACGACCATTTTCAATAATACCGAAGGCTAACACCTACGGATTTTTGACCAAGAAATGGTCTCCACCAGAAATCCAAGAATGTGATCTATGGCAAGGAAACATATGTGGGGTGAGGTGTATGAGCCTCTGGTCGATGATCAATGGCCACACAACCCCCATTTTTGTCGAAAATAGCCATGAACGACCATTTTCAATAATACCGAAGGCTAACACCTACGGATTTTTGACCAAGAAATGGTCTCCACCAGAAATCCAAGAATGTAATCTATGGCAAGGAAACATATGTGGGGTGAGGTGTATGAGCGTCTGGTCGATGATCAATGGCCACACAACCCCCATTTTTGTCGAAAATAGCCATGAATGACCATTTACAATAATACCGAAGGCTAACACCTACGGATTTTTGACCAAGAAATGGTCTCCACCAGAAATCCAAGAATGTGATCTATAGAAAGGAAACATATGTGGGGTGAGGTGTACGAGCCTTTGGTCGATGATCATTGGCCACAGAACCCCCATTTTGCCGAAAATAGCCATGAACGACCATTTTCAATAATACCGAAGGCTAACACGTACGAGTTTTTGACCAAGAAATGGTCTCCACCAAAAATCCAAGAATGTGATCTATGGCAAGGAAACATATGTGGGGTGAGGTGTACGAGCCTCTGGTTGATGATCAATGGCCACACAACCCCCATTTTGCCGAAAATAGCCATGAATGACCATTTTCAATAATACCGAAGGCTAACACGTACGAGTTTTTAACCAAGAAATGGTTTCCACCAGAAATCCAAGAATGTAATCTATGGCAAGGAAACATATGTGGGGTGAGGTTTATGAGCCTCTAGTCGATGATAAATGGCCACACAACCCCCATTTTTTATGAAAATAGCCATGAGCGACCTTGAAAATAGCCATGAGCGACCATTTTCAATAATACTAGAGGATAACACCTACGGATTTTAGACCAAGAAATGGTCTCCACCAGAAATCCAAGAATGTGATCTATAGCAAGGAAACATATGTGGGGTGAGGTGTATGAGCGTCTGGTCGATGATCAATGGCCACACAACCCCCATTTTTGTCGAAAATAGCCATGAACGACCATTTTCAATAATACCGAAGGCTAACACCTACGGATTTTTGACCAAAAAATGGTCTCCACCAGAAATCCAAGAATGTGATCTATGGCAAGGAAACATATGTGGGGTGAGGTGTATGAGCCTCTGGTCGACGATCAATGGCCACACAACCCTAATTTTTGTCGAAAATAGCCATGAACGACCATTTTCAATGACACTGAAGGCTAACACCTACGGATTTTTGACCAAGAAATGGTCTCCACCATAAATCCAAGAATGTGATCTATGGCAAGGAAACATATGTGTAGTGAGGTGTATGAGCCTCTGGTCGAAGATCAATGGCCACACAACCCCCATTTTTGTCGAAAATAGCCATGAATGACCATTTTCAAAAATACCAAAGGCTAACACGTACGGATTTTTGACCAAGAAATGGTCTCCACCAGAAATCCAAGAATGTGATCTATGGCAAGGAAACATATGTGGGGTGAGGTGTACGAGCCTCTGGTCGATAATGAATGGCCACACAACCCCCATTTTGCCGAAAATAGCCATGAACGACCATATTCAATAATACCGAAGGCTAACACGTACGAGTTTTTAACCAAGAAATGGTCTCCACCAGAAATCCAAGAATGTGATCTATGGCAAGGAAACATATGTGGGGCGAGGTTTATGAGCCTCTAGTCGATGATAAATGGCCACACAACCCCCATTTTTTATGAAAATAGCCATGAGCGACCTTGAAAATAGCCATGAGCGACCATTTTCAATAATACTAGAGGCTAACACCTATGGATTTTAGACCAAGAAATGGTCTCCACCAGAAATCCAAGAATGTGATCTATGGCAAGGAAACATATGTGGGGTGAGGTGTATGAGCGTCTGGTCGATGATCAATGGCCACACAACCCCCATTTTTGTCGAAAATAGCCATGAACGACCATTTTCAATAATACCGAAGGCTAACACCTACGGATTTTTGACCAAGAAATGGTCTCCACCAGAAATCCAAGAATGTGATCTATGGCAAGGAAACATATGTGGGGTGAGGTGTATGAGCCTCTGGTCGATGATCAATGGCCACACAACCCCCATTTTTGTCGAAAATAGCCATGAACGACCATTTTCAATAATACCGAAGGCTAACACCTACGGATTTTTGACCAAGAAATGGTCTCCACCAGAAATCCAAGAATGTAATCTATGGCAAGGAAACATATGTGGGGTGAGGTGTATGAGCGTCTGGTCGATGATCAATGGCCACACAACCCCCATTTTTGTCGAAAATAGCCATGAATGACCATTTACAATAATACCGAAGGCTAACACCTACGGATTTTTGACCAAGAAATGGTCTCCACCAGAAATCCAAGAACGTGATCTATAGAAAGGAAACATATGTGGGGTGAGGTGTACGAGCCTTTGGTCGATGATCATTGGCCACAGAACCCCCATTTTGCCGAAAATAGCCATGAACGACCATTTTCAATAATACCGAAGGCTAACACGTACGAGTTTTTGACCAAGAAATGGTCTCCACCAAAAATCCAAGAATGTGATCTATGGCAAGGAAACATATGTGGGGTGAGGTGTACGAGCCTCTGGTTGATGATCAATGGCCACACAACCCCCATTTTGCCGAAAATAGCCATGAATGACCATTTTCAATAATA
>NW_023367105.1:0-53195 GCF_902167145.1 Zea mays | reverse complement strand
ACTGGAGCCATTCTAAAAAGGGAGAAATTAGCACTACTTGGTGAAATAGGTTCTTTTAGAATCAATTTAAAACCATCTGCTAGAGGTTGTAACAATCCGAACGATCCCACTACATCAGGACCCTTTCGACGTTGCACAAAAGCCATTACTTTACGTTCAGCTAGCACTAAAAAGGCTACTCCTAGTAGAAGTGGTAGAATTAAACAAAGTATTTCCGCTGGAACAGCTATGTACGTTTTCGATTTTCTATTCACTCATGATCGGGCCTGACCTGGTCGACCCGATCAAACTATTGAACTTATGATCTGGCCTGGTTGACCCAATCATGATATTGAAGGATGGGACCTTTTCTCGATAAACTCCGGATCCCGAGAAGTTTTGAAGATGGTGCTCCTGTTACGTTACTTCGAATGGAATCCTCACTTGACTAAGCATAAGCGAAAAACGTGGCTGAGAGTAAGCAATCCCCTTTCCTAGTGGTTGAGTCATGATCAGAAATATTGCGAAAGAAAGTGAAATGTCCTATCGTCGTCCCAATTGGGTAATCCACGATGTCTTCATTTTATGTACCCATCTTTACTCGTTTTCGGTGTATCGATAGTTCGTTGTACTACACTTTGAACTAACCTAGAGTAGAGGCCGTGCTTAGGAAAAAATCGATATCAGTGAAGTAATCCCGGAACTCTAGAAATCGTGAAGAATTTCTTCCATTTTGTTCAATATCGCGAATATAGCGGAAAAGGGCCCCCTCTAGAACATTCCTTTGAATGGAATTGTTCATTGGGTTCGACTTGTTGTTCGAAAAAATCGAAAGCAGTCTCTCGTATGTTATTGTAAGGTGATTCATTCATAATATTTATTATGTGCGGTTTCAAGATGCTAAAAAAGTATATTTTGTAATCGGCTTTTGAGCTCCATTATGTGTACTTCATCAATTTAGGAATTATGGACTTGGCGGTAGTGGTCAATACTAACTGCACCGTCTAAATGCTCCCTGACCAAGTTAGCGTACTCGCCAGGGTTGAGTTGAGGGCCCGTGCGCTAATTGGGCTTCGAGGTTGGCTTGGCTATACGCGAAAAAAGCTCGCTTTCTACTGATCTGCGGCCTGTTCTGTCCTAAACAGTTCCTGAATGTTATTTGTTTCATAGGAAGATTCCAAAAGCACATTGATGCCGAAAGAATCTTCGGAACCGGTGGAGAGGCTATTCTGATTGAAGGCTAGACAAATAACATGACTGAGGTATGTAAATCAAACCAGTGAAATAGCTTTATAATATTAGATAGATATAGAATATCAAAAGCAAAAGCCTGATAATGGGTTTCAAACACGAAAGAAGAAAAGAAAAAAAGAAAATTATAGCTTTCTTTTTTTTTGGTGCGTGCTTTTCGCCTGCCTTCCCGACCACGGATAGGCTACGGGGCTTTGCACTTCGGCCCCTGTGAATACCACATCAAGGTGACAGGATTCGAACCTATGGCCCTCTGTACCCAAAACAGATGCGCTGACCAGACTGCGCTACACCTCGTCTCCCCCCCGGAACATATGGTATGGATCTACCCGATCGAAAAAGACTCGAACCGCAGTCGCCCACCCCGCGGCACAGGGAGGCGAGAACCACCGCTTTTAGGAAATAAGCCTACAATTTTATTTGATTCTCGTCTCGTTTCACTTGCATTTTCTTTCGGAATGACTTGATCGTTCTGAGAGTGGAATCGAACCACTCACTCCGGAAGGATTTAGAGTCCAAAGGGCCCAGCGAAAGAAGTCCCACGCCAGCAGCCTGCCAGAACCATTAATACAGGGTTTGATCCACTGAACACCCACACAATCTCGATTTGACAGATCATCGCCATCTCTTTGGACATGCATGTGTTAAGCAAATGGACTGAACTGAATGAAGAGTGATGTCACATCGCATTTTCGATCTTAGGCGAACGATGGGTTACCGGGTCTACGACCTCGCAAGGCACTACTGTAGACCTCTTTGGGCCAGACGCTTTCTCAATCAAAAATGGAAAGAAGGAGTGAGTCTATCACCTACGTCATTTCTCAAGCAAAAATGGAAGCATTAAGTCATCGTTCCGTCATACAACATCTAAGGTCATCCCTTACGACTTCCCTACATCACCCTTCTAAGCTCCTTTGCCCTATGACAAAAGTCTACTTTGAATGAATGATCATTTTACGGTTCGATTCCGGCTCGTGACATGAAGAAGAAGTCCCAAACAGGGATCAGATGAGTTTGCACAGCGTTACTTTTTGTTCTTCGTTGACGGAAAATCAAACGGTTCCCGGTCTTTTCAGAAGACTATGCTTACTTTCTTTTCTCTTACCGGTCTTTTCAATCAAGGAAATGTATTCCGTTCCTCGAATCGGGACTTTCTTTGTCGAGGATCTCTGGTACTCCATCGAGTTTCCGTTTCTTCTTCTAATGGCTGTGTCCGTCTAAGGTGGCTGGCTATTTGAGCGATTTAAGTATCGCGGTTGTCTTGAGCTCTGGATTGATGGACGGGGCTGGGTTCAATTTCAACTCGGAGATAGCCGGGTCTATAGCTATAGTAAGAGCCGCTTTGTGAACAGCATCGGATAACATAGCAAGGGTAGCCGCAATAGAGCAATTATGCCTTAAGCCCAAAACTCTTCCTTTCGGGGAAGGAAGAAAAGACTTTTCTTATTCCAAGCCAGCTACGGGACAAGTGAAACGGGCAGTTAGTTCAGTGAGGACAGCAGTTCCAGCAAAGACAGTGGAATGGTAAAGCTGTTCATTCTCAACGGGAAAGGATTTCTCTATTGCAACGGGGCTAGTTTCAACAAGGTGAGCAAAGCTAGATACTTAGGCTTGTCCAGTTGTTCCACCAACCCCTGCTCCCGACCCAGGTACATTCTTCTTGGCAGCTCAAGACCTTTCTTGTTCCTTGCTCCCGTGGATCGATACTAGTTACTTACCTTTAATCTTAGCTTAGTGTCTTTTACCTAACCTACTCGCTCGCCGAGCTTTTTTTATCTTGGTTATTGGCTTTTTTACTCAAGTTAGAGCTTTTCTTTCCTGGCTTTTTCACTCGAGTTGTTCGCTTGGCTTTAGCTCATTTTTTTGTCCATTTCTTCTCTTTACAGATCCCCTCGAAGTATCCAGAAGAATGGCAATGCAAAATAATAGCAATAGTCGTCTCGTAGGTGCTGGTGAAAGAATAGCTTATGGGGCTGGAGTCAAAGGAGCTTTCATAGACATAGAAATCATAATAGAAAGAGCAGGCCTGCGAGCAGCGAGTGCCCTTTGTAAGTTGCGAGCCTGCCTGTCAAACCATAGGCGCCTTACCGCCCCCCCTTTCTTTTTTGAATTAGAAAGAAGGGGATGAAAGACAAAGAAAGAGATCAGGTTATTTATGATCGGAGAAAAGGAAGGGGCGTGGTTGATGTGTCACTGGGAACCCGTAGGAAGGGGAGACGACCGGCCTCATTCACATCTGAAATCGCCAACATGAACACAAACGAAATCGTCGAATTTCGTATAGAAAGAAAAGGAACCACTTCTATTCTCTTCTCTTTTCTTAGGTATATGAAGAATTGCTTTTTGGTCCCTTTCGTCCAGTGGTTAGGACATCGTCTTTTCATGTCGAAGACACGGGTTCGATTCCCGTAAGGGATATTACTTCATCCTGGCCTTCAAATCGTTGGTGCTGATTATCATATAATCTCCTTGCTTTGGAGTGAAGAAAAGAAGTTCGATCAGTTCATTCAATTAGGAAGCGTCAGACTAGGCCTTTCTTTCAACGAATGTCTCATTCTAATCTACCTACCCGGATCCCTTTGCTACTAAGCGAGCCAACTATCTATCGACAGACCCATCAGCTTTGCACTTAACTAACCCATTTATTTCCAACAGTTTGACGCCCCATTCCTCGTTTTCCCACTTGTACTTCTATGCCTTGCCCCATAGAGAGGAGTCTTCTTTCTTCGGAAAAACGGCTGAATTCGATTAAGTATTCCCATAGAGAAAAAAGCCCACTAATAACTGGAGCTGGAGGTAGTAGCCCTTCCTCTTTGGTCTAGTTGACCGCAGCACCCATTGCCGAAAGCAGCTCATACGGGGGTATTTCCTTGGCCAACGCTTCTAGTAGGAGGCATATTCCTTTCTCCCGAGGGTGAGGTTTCTCACTTTTGCCTATGGCTGGCATAACCAAATCTAGAGCGGAGTGAGCCAATCCATTTGTAACCGTTTCAAAGTCTTCTGCGGCATCTTCTGGATCAGAATCTCCTGCTCAACCGAGAATGAATTCATTTTCATTGTATTATGTGGCAGTCCCACTACTTTCAACCATGGAAGCGAATCGATGATCCTGTCCAGAGTATCTTTATGAAGAATATCCTAGCCTAGTCATAGCTTTCTTTGTAAATGATCTCTCCTCTGCATCGCTGGAAAAGTTCTCAACCGGATTATCGGAGAACAACCGCACTCAACCAAGAACTTCCCCTTCCCCCATTTCCCTGTCTTCGCTATTTTGCTTTTCTACTGCTTGCTCCCCGAGCTCCCTATCCGAGTAAGTCCTACCTTCCTGGTTGGCAAGTAGTAAACCCTACTTCCCTTTCAAATCCTTGATTTGATCATCTTCATTCCATGGTGGACGGAGGAAAACTAGTTACAAATGTTCTTTGCTCGTGATACTTTGAATTGAAAGAGGAACGCTTGCAACGATAGCCCTTGTCAAGCAAAGCATCCTAGTGTGAAAAAGCAAGAAAATGCACTGACTGGCCCTGCCTTCAGCCGTACTCTCCTTTCATCTGGGTGGGTACTAGTTTGAAAGCAGGAACTCGGAAAGGAGGCACGGTTTTAGCAAGAAGCAAGGAATTCCAATTCATAGGAAAGCCAGCCCTTCGAAGAAAACGGAAGTGCTAGCAACGAAAGCAGCAGGGCCACGAATCGGATTAACAGATAGGGATCAGGTTGTTGTTGAAGTTCAGTAAAGAGCAGGGCCAAGCCAAGCCGGATTAGCAGAAGAAAAAAAGAAAGAGAAGGGATACCCTTGCATCCCTTCTCTTTCCATTTTCAATATTACAGATTATCTAATCTTTGTTGCTGCTTAGGACTAGGCGAACATCAGATGAGATGAAAGCTAGTACTACCTCATACGATACGGTGAAGAAATTCTAATCTGCTCTAGAAAACCACTTTTCATGTTCCAGATATAGCACGTAGGTTGTGACTCCACATGGGGAGCTGAGGGACATAACATGATAATAGAAGGTCATCCTAGGTAGAGCTGTAGCACAGATCCACGGAGCGGGAGGTAAGAGGAAAAGAAAAGAATACCACCATAAAAGAAAATTGTGCCCTCTTGAGCCCTAAACCTAGGAGCAATGGTTTCTCTCCTTCCCAAACTGCAACCGCAACCAGTTCTAATTCAAACAGTGTGGTGGAGTTCAATCAGAAACTCTCCTTCATCCCTCTTCAAATGCATTCCTCACTACGAGATTGAATATGTTTTCCCAGCCTCCCACCAGTAGGCGAATCCCTCCAACCAATGACTACACTACCTTGGTTATCCGCTTTCATGTCTTGGATTGAGCTTTCTAACTCTTATTATAGTTGGGTGGGCGGAAAGAAAGGACAAGATTCCTGCTTCGTTCAAAGTCCTAGTCCTGTCTCCTGATATCTCGCCCGCTATTTCTATCTCCGCTAAACCTAGTCACTTGGCTAGCTATACTTCTATAGGAACTATCTAAGCTATACTTTACTTGACATGACTGCCTATCCTGGAACTAAAAGTCTTAAATACGTCTCTCTTGGCTACCCGTGACTTGCGTTGACCTATCCCTACTACTTGGTTATTAGCTTACCCTTTTATACCTATTAGAAACCCTAGCTAGCTTGTAAACACCTATCTCGTGCTTTACTTCTATACTGACCTAAACGTGAACTGAACAATATGCCTACCTTTTTTATGTTTCTCAACAATAAGCATCCCGTGGTGACAACAAACCATATGCCAACAAACAACTCCTTAAAATGCTTATATGTATACAGCTTGGCCTTGCTATTCACAAATGTCTATCAGCTTCTCCTGCTTCTATACTTGCCTATCTGTGACATGACCTATTCCTACTTGCTTTGTCAACTACTTTACGATACTTAACTTAACTTTACGATACTTTACTTTATCCCCAGACCTATAAACAATGGGTCTCAATTCGGGAGGAAGAACCGGTAAATTGTACATACGAATGTCAATCTTCATTTAATACACTGGTAGGGGTCGATCAGGCAAATCCCAAAGCCCCGAACTGCTCTACTGATCTTCTCTCTCTTCAGACTCACTGAACCAGACTCCTTTTGCACTGAGAACACAATTAAGAACCCTCCTTCTCACATCACAAGAAGGCAAACCTTGTACGTTGATCGAATCTTCTTTCGCATCCAGAAGAGAGGCTGTGGGCTATCCGAGAGAGTGGTTCAGGTGACTACCGGAGTCATTGATTAAGCAGGTCAGATGGGCTTAGTAGGGCTCGA
The DNA here is from genome assembly GCF_902167145.1 of Zea mays. Lineage (NCBI taxonomy): Eukaryota > Viridiplantae > Streptophyta > Magnoliopsida > Poales > Poaceae > Zea > Zea mays. The sequence goes on along the minus strand of NW_023367105.1, from coordinate 46,688 downwards.
ACCTACAATATCACCGTTATGAGCGGTACGTTTCAACCAATTAAACTATAAGCCCAATCGGATCTCTACATGCCGGGAAGAGCGGACAGAAAGAGGAGACCCTTTGCTCTATCTCCTTCTTCCTCTTCCCGGGGCCCCGGAGGGCAAGCCCTATTAAAGAAGCTAAGTGACTTTCGTCACTCAAGTAGTGAGTTTGAGAGTGGCCGTTAGGGCGACCACTTGTACTTCTAGGCCTTGGCGACCTATAGTCTTGTTACGCAACACAGCTTCACTCGATTCAGTAAATCAATAGTTCAAACCAGCCCACTAATAGCTTAGATAGTGGCCCTTCCACTTTGGTTTGGTATAGTTGACCCTACCTATTGACTCAAGGTAAGACCTCTGACTCAAGGTTCATAGGAAGGGGGAACCCAGACGTAGTGGGATGTAGGCTTCAGTTGTTTTGGTACTTTTGCACTACCTACGTCTTATTATTTATTTTGTAACCGGCTTTTCACCGGCAGGTCAGTAGGCCTTTTAGAAGGCGAACAAACGAAAGTTCTCCGCGGGCGCTAGCGCTATCTTGTTCGCTTTTGTCAACTGAAGTCGCGCGTAGCGCCAACTAACTGATAGCTGATAGAGCGCGGAGCCCCGAGTCTAAGCGAGCAGAGCCATTTCTTTGTCGTCAAAAGAAAAAAAAAGTACTAAAGGCGAAGGGCATTCTGTTGTACAGCTACTTTGGTTTTGGTATAGTTACAAAGGTAACCGGTAGGTGACTGTTGAATCGACAGTAGTTACGAAAGGGGGAAATAGCTCAGTTGGTTAGAGTGCTGGTCTGTCACGCCAGAAGTCGCGGGTTCGAACCCCGTTTTCCCCGCACGATCTTCCTCTTCCTGCCCGACTCATTTTGTCTTCACTGGAAGCTGCTGATCCCAGCGTAGCATTCAAGACAATTGTTCCTTCTTCGGTCTCCCTCCACCCCCTTCGTTTGTTGTGGGTCGCGTCTCACCGCAGGCACTTAATGAAAATGAATGAGTGAAGATCTTCCTTCCCCCCTTGTGTCTTACCAAGGACTGAGTTCCCACTTGTGGCGAAAAAAAAGTATACCATCCCACCCGGCCTCCCCCCGGGGGGTTAAGGTTCCTCTCGGAGACTGCCAGTCTACAAGAAGCTGGCAGAGCTTTAGCCATTGGACCACATCCATCCATCCTCCTACCTAAACAGTGACGCCTTTTCTTGTTCGTTCTTCGAATTACGCTAGTGGAGACTAATTCCTTCCGGCTAATGAAGATACTACCCCAGTCTTCCCATTCATTCCCAGTGGATCCTTTTCATTGAACGAACCAAGTTCACCTATACGAGAGTGAGGAATAGAAATCCTACAATCAACTTCCCACTTTTTATGTCCCGTTTGACGATTCTGCTGCGTCTTTAGAAAAGAAAAAGGAGAAGGACAGGGTCAGAAAAGCGATAACTATCAATTCGAATTCAGAATGAATCAAATCTCCCCAAGTAGGATTCGAACCTACGACCAGTCAGTTAACAGCCGACCGCTCTACCACTGAGCTACTGAGGAAGAACGGACTTAAGGAAGCTGACTCTCGTTCTTTGGACCAACCAACCGAAAAGAAAAAAAGTTAGTCACTTTTTCTCTTTTCCGGGAGAAAGGGTGACGATAGCAATCCCCTTTGCCTCCCCGGCCGGGGAGCCCCCAGGACAGGACAAGGGGGGCGGCGGGGATTAATAAAGAATGGGTTGGCAAATATCTCACTTAATGGTGGGAGGGGAGTATTTAGTCTTAGTCTGCCTTTAGGTTAGGGTTTTATTTGAAATCTAAATAGAAATGCCTCCTAGAAATGAAATAGCTGAATTCTTTATCCTTAAAAGACTGGAATCCCTCCAACCAATGACTACTCAACCTTTATCACAATCTCAACTGCTTTCCACAGAAAGTATTACCTGAGGTTGAACATTTATCCCTTCAACCTGATTGCCTTAAACATTCATAGCTAACAGTTGACATCGTCTTTCCTTAATAAAAGAAGTAAACTATTTAACGGTTTTAGTTTGTCAGCTTTCACCACTTCTGTTTTGTCTTCCTCGACTATACATTCTCTTACTCCAAAAGGGTCTAACCCAGACAGAGATTACTTTTCGATAACACACCTAGTTCGGGGGTTGATTAACAGGAAAGCCCGCGGCCTACCACTACGAATTTATAGCTATAAAGGGTCACAGTATGAAACTGCTACCCATTTGATGCACAAGGATGCTATGGTTAAAGCTAATATCTACTCAGCTGTTCCCCGACTTAGGCTATATAATCCATCTTAGGTACAGTAACCTAGACTCGAACTCACTATACAGGAAACCAACCGTTCAACGAAATGTGTGCTCAATTTATTAGAATACGCTTGTAAATCCTCTTCTAAATTCTTACTGTAAAAGAATAAGGGAAACAGTCATTGTTGAATCTGCATGGAACCCTATATGAATAATCATTATTGTATTCTACCAAACATCTTATGGGGTTGGTAAAACCAACGCATTGGTAGCTATAAAGCTTGCTACCATGATGGCAGTGCCGACACTCGCTTCATAGCAACATTATTATCCATGTTCTCGGCTTGGTTAACGTTAAAAACCTCCGTAAAGGAAAGGTTGGATCATTCATAAATGTACTAAGATAAGAACAGTATTCACTATGTCTTTATTGATCAAGAAAGTCACCCTCTTGTAACCATTAATAACGGCTTCTGGGTTCTTAAAAGCATTCAAATTTGCCAATGGGTGAGCTATTTCTTGGGGGATAATAAAAGGGTTATCACACTGAACATACCTGTACCAAACTACAACTCCTATCCCCATTAATACAAGGATATTAAACATACCCCAGACAAACTTATTGTTTGATTTGTTAAAAGTGCAAGTTCTAACTTGCGTTATAGCACTAGAAAATACTGTATTGTATCCAACAAAATACCTTTCAATCCTCGGCCCACTTCAGTTTTCGTGATAAAAACTCATTATGGGGATAGTCTGCCCCTTCATATATAGTATCAATAACAGGATCTCTTATTGGATCGTCTCTAAGATCTCCTAACCTCTCCCATGCATTTTTAGCTACTAAACGAATGTTTGTATTTTTTTGAGATAATATCTCACCGTCGTAAATAAGGGTTTGACCGCAGCATGTTAAAACATGAGGCAATTCATGAAACTCTTCTATCAAATCATATACATTCGAGACTCCATATAGGTCTATCTATATAGTATAGTAACTGAAAGCAGTCTCATTGGTGTATTCCATTTGTGGTAATACTTTATATTCATTATGGAAAACTCTATCGCACAGCTTCTTAGCAAGTAAAGATTGCTTATACATGTTGATTTTAGCAAAGCTGTTAAGAATGCTCTCTTCATCAGTTTGCAACATATGTTTGATATTGCTGTAGTTTTGGGTAAGTCCGACCTTGAAGAATAATCCGACCATGAGGAGTATGGAGTGTTTGCCATGTTTTGTATCTTTTCAGTTGTTCTATTTATGGATTTATTGGGATTTTCCATGAGTTTAGTTGTATCTACCCGATTGTGGTATCCCCACCTCTATCCTTGTAATTGGTCAGAGAGATACAACTCTATTAAAAGAAAATAACCCGAGATTTTGACCCTAAAGAAAAAGAAGTGTCTCTATTTAGAGATTTATCTACTTAGATTTAGATTTAGATTAAAAAATAATACTCCTTCTATATTATTCTAGAATATGTATCCCAATCCATCTCGAGTAATTTGTATCAATACCTATTCGGTAGATCCTTTTTTCTGTGCCAGGAACCAGATTTGAACTGGTGACACGAGGATTTTCAGTCCTCTGCTCTACCAACTGAGCTATCCTGACCATTTCTTGTGCATCATCCTAGTAGAGTACGTACTTGTATCTATGTGGGACTAAAAAAGAAAAAAGTATTCTAAAATTGGACTTAGTAAATGTCAGGATAATGATAATGACTTACTTAATAATAGGGATTACTTGCCTATACTATACTATAATATGTTCATTTGTATGAATGGGATAAGATCCAAAGAAGTAAGTTCGGATCCGTTTGTGAAAGAGTAGAATAAGAAAGATAGTGAATCTTGTTTGAACCATTAATGAAAAATAGAGGTTGGTACAATAGTATAGTATAGTTAGGAAGTAAAATGGGCTTTTTATTGGGGATAGAGGGACTTGACTTGAACCCTCACGATTTTGAATAGAAAGTCGACGGATTTTCCTCTTACTATAAATTTCATTGTTGTCGGTATTGACATGTAGAATGGGATTCTCTCTTTATTCTCGTCAGACTTGAACCTAACGAAGAAAGAATGAGGAAGAAAAAGATATCGTGATGTACGTCTAAAAACGGAAACTTAAGAACGCTTTTACCAAACCAAGAAAGCGTATCACTTTTCAATTGATTGGATCATCATAAGATCGACTGTGTTTCACCTCCCAACCCACACCGGGTTATGTTCCTCAATTCCAACAAGGGTATAATCAGCCGCCCCGGCACATCGACCGGCTCAACCCATGACGAGCCACCTTCACCAAAGCAGCTACAACCTCCCTATTAAAGTGACCCCCGGACCTATACCATACCCTTTTAGAATCTCCGCAAATTGCCAATTACCATTCCCAGGCTAGACCGATTAAAGAAACTAAATTCATACCCATCCTCTGGTCTAAAGAAGAGTTTTTTTTACTTTACTTAACTTTACATTAGAGACCTAATTCAAGGCGCCGCATCTCAGCCCTTCTCAATAGAATCCATGTGCCATTGCCTGAATGTCAATCAGCCCCTCCTGTCCGAAAAGAAGCATATCCGAATAAAGCAAGGTAACCCACAAAGCATTTTTAGCTATTAAGGACTGACTTCAAAAGGCTCAAAAAAACTGGAATCAGTTGGAGGAAACTAAGGGCCAGGTTCACATTATCAGTGAGCGCGGATAAGAACGTTTCCTGGAATTCCACATCCCATATTGACTCTACCATCCCGGCACGTTGGCCACTAAGTCCAATCTGACCTATCTCAAATAAGATCTTTTAGGATAAATTTTATAGGCATCCCTCGCACTTTGTTTCGCTAGCAGCAGCCCGGACTCGTATGCCAGTGCTCGCTATCCAGCCAGTCTAAAGAGTTCGCCTAGAAAGAACTTCTCACTTCCAGGCTTAGCGGCTGACCTATGAACCACTTCTACTGGTGGCTGCTACTGCTATCAATCGTATAATAGACTGACTCCTTTTTCGCAAAGCGGAAAGAAACATCCCAAGTCAACATTGCCAAAAGTGGACCACTTCTGCTTGATACTTGCTTGCCAATCCTTTACTCTTTTTGTTCCGCCCTGGCATCTTTACCCGCCTACCAGAAATGTGTATCACAAGGTATGATGGGATTAGAACAGTTCCATGTCCATGCATTAAATTAAATGCCGCTCCAATCGATGAAGGGCACAAGATCTCGTCCTTGACATAGGAAAGCTCAATCTCTTAAAGACATAGCATTGAAAGAGTGAGTAAGAAGCATGAAATCCAGGCTTATCCTTTCTATGACTATGAACCAAGACTTATTTATAAAATAAATAGGTTTCTAAAATCAATAGGTGAGCTCCCTAGAGGAGTATTTTCTGTCCCTCGACCTTTGTCTTCAGACTACTTTTTCTATTTCATACAGACGACGAAAAAGAACTCGATTTTCCAGGGAAGGACAGCTGGAGGATAGGATCCTTTTTTCCGACATTTAGACGATAAAGTAACTGCTTTTCTCACTATTCTCAGAATGAGGGATTGGGATTGACCGGGACCTATTCTCTGGGAACTTCCGCCTCCTTAGCCAATCCACCTTATTCTTGATAGTTCGGTATGAATGGTATTCTTTTTAGTCTTAATCCTAATACTTCTATCATGGTATTAAATACCCTAGTACTGTTAGGAGAATGCCCAATAGCCCTTGAGCATGGAAGGAATGATACGAAAATAGCGAATTTGCTTATTAGGAGTAGAAGCACTTTTCGATAGTAAGATAGATATAGATCTAAAGGGCCTAGCAGTTCTTACAATACCAGTAGTAATAGATAGGATACCTTATGGAGATACCTTGAAAAAAAAAGACTAGTTAGAGTTTCTCAAAAAAGCTTAGGAAAGCAGGTTTAGGAAAGGAAGTTTCACCAGTGTCTAAGTAAGAAAAGTCAAGTTAGTCATCTAAGGAAAGCCTTGGGCGAAAGAAAAACCCTTTTCTCTGCGCATATTCCCTTTCTAGAGTATTATACTGTCAATAACTATCCTTTAGTTTCCTAAATCCCTTTTGCCTAAAGTATAATATCTGAAGTAGTAGATGCTACTGAAAGAGGTATGTCATAATCATAAGTAGTTACTTCTTCCATTTTGACTGTAATAGAGTTCAAGTAGTTGATAGCGCCAGTCTAAGTAGTTATCTCTGTTCTCTTTTGGAGATGTAGTAAACTATGCGTAAGCTGTATTTGACTATGGATAAGGAATAGTTCTTGCCTATCTATCCGGAGTATTTGCCTATTCCTAAGTAGTTATTCACTATCCATAACCTTTATCAGTATCTGACCTCTTGGGCAAGCCAAAATCAGTAATTCTTAAAAGCTAGTATCTTTACCTCTTTCTTTCCTCCGTCTAAGGCCAGTCATTTTCCTTCTCTGCGGTTGCTTATGGTGAGTGCTAATTCCTTCCAATTGCAGTCCTTCGAGGTTATATCCTATCCTGGTATATGAAAGAGAAGATCAATTCCTTAGGAGACAGGTATCGATGCTTGCCAGCAGGAGAAAGATCACTAGGTTCAGTCTCTGATCTGATCAATAGGGTTCCCTAGGTACATTCCGTTTTCTGGAAATCCTGCAGGGATAGTAGCTCCCTTTTCGAGGGCAAAAAAACTCGTTAGGCTATCCGAGATTTTCTCTTTTTTCCAGCTTTTTGGAGTTCAAATAAGGAGTGCCCGGCCATCTAAAGTGCCAGTAGTCTAAGTTCCCCTCCAGGCTGCAGGGTAAAGGGCAGACACAGGTTCAGAGCGAGGGGAAAGGATCAAGGGTGCGTAGTATGCTTCTTACCCGCCTTATCTGCTAGGTCTAGGATTGGTTTTGTTAACTAGAGATCTTTTCCTGGACGTTTACACCTATTCCATTTTTAAGCTAAGCTCATTTTCGAGTACTAAGCATAGCATATATATTACTTGCTACTTGCCAATATGTAGATAAGTGAGTGTAAAAAGTCAATGTCCGACCGTGGCTATTGAATCGTCGAGGTTGTGTTAGTGAGCTGCTCTTTGAGTCTACCTTTTACCCAAGGATGTAGTTGTCTATGCATAAAGATTGGAATTTCCCATCTTTTTCAGCTCTGCTCCCAAAAGAGAAAGGAGACTGAACACATTTCTATACCCGGACGATCAATTCAATTTAAGTATACGCATACCTTTTCCCACGATTCAGGAATAGCCATAGAGGACTACGTTTTATAGACGTACGAATCCTACGATACGCGCAAAAGCTATGAAACCATTAGGAAGGGCACAGCAGCCCCAGGCCGGCTCCTTCTTTTACCTTGAAAAACAGATAGGAACGGCAAATCCTTGTTGAAGAAGAGAGGTGAGCAAGAGTGAAGAGTAGAGCGCGCATGGGAAGTGCGGTCGCTATGAACGAAGTGGGATTAGATATGGATCTTCGAAATAAGAGTCTTTCTACTTTCTATAAGCTATAAGTGAATTATTGATCAAGAGATATGTGAAACTATGCTCTTAGAACACCTTCTTCCATGCTATTGAAGCAGGCGAACAGGCGAGTGAGTGAAGAGAGAAGCCATGCCTCTTTCGAGGTGAGGCAAGCGATGAACGAGTAGATGCTGCCCTTAGACCTATTCTCTCTTTCGGTAGCAGACACCGTGATGGGCTAGGCTAGGAAACCTTATTCGATACGATAGGACAGGTAAACAAAGCAAGGCCTGGGTCGAGAGCCAATTTCATATTCTCCGGTTCCATTCCTGATCTTCCTGTCATCGTATCTTGTGTAAGAATCGCTTTCAGGCTTCTTATCGCTTTCTCATCAGTGGCAGTTTTGTCTCCCGTCCCTACCGAACTATACTATTAGTAACTGATCAACTTACTGTTGGAGTTCTTAAGCATATCTTTTTCCATTATTAGTTCTATCTTCCGAGTGGACTAAGGCATCAATCTGAACTATAAGCCCTATCGCTTGGGAATAAATGCTTCCCTAGCTGCTTGCCGGAGAAAAACGAAGCCTTAGAAATTGTAAATGAATCCCTAAAAGCGGAGAAAGGCTTAAACCTATTCATCTATCCTATCCCTCGCTTGACTCTTCTCGGAAAAGGTTCTCGTTCCCATGAATCTTGATCTGCCTCCTGGCATTGATAGCGATTGATCGAATTCCTACTCTGGTTTGAGAAGCTTTTCAGTTTTCCTTATCACTGAAAAGAATTCAAAATACGTATATTTGGTACTAAATAAACCGCCTTCGCTGGCTAATCCCTATGTCTTGGTACTCTACCCTCCCATTCATAAGAGAGTGGTAGTTGTCACCGGAAGCAGGTGTGAGTTGAGTAAGTCTTGTCAACAACGCTTCGCACAACTAAATACTAACACACTGTTTACTTCTGTACTTCTCCACCGCCAAAACACAATGACTGATGCAATTCATACAGGCACGAGCGAAAAACGAGCTGAACGAGTGATCAGGTGCTTCGACCTCTCTTTCTACGGTTGGTTTCTGACATCGATCGAGATTCAACATTCAGTAGGTTTGCTTTGACGAGTTAAAGGTGGAAGCTTCGAAGCATCAGTGAAGAGAGTGACCCGGAGCCCATCCTTCCTGTACGCATTTCTGCCTTATTTTGAAAAGCAGCACGGGGACTTCATCTGCCCATGATTGATTCCCGGCTATGATTTATAAAAAATCTTCGCTTCAAAAGCTTTCATTTCATTTTCTTCAAAGGCACATGCACTAGGTTACTTACGGAATCTCAAAGAAAGAGTCGTCCAGGAGCACTTCGTTAGATTTGCATGTGTTAAGCATATAGCTGAAGTAGCCTAAGCGCTTCAACCTGCTCGCTCTTACAAGACGAATCTCTTTCTATACGCAATTGAAACTAGAGTCTACTCCTTTCTGGTCTGAAATCTCAGTGGAGACGGTAAAGATTAGGTGCCTTTTTTCTTGACTATCCATCCCATTCAAAGCTTATCACACTTCTCCTTCCGATTCTTTTTCTTTTACTCCGCACTTTTGCTCTTTCGAGCCAAAATGAATGGGTCTTAGGGTGACTCCTCTTCTCCATGAGTAGGTAAACTCATGTACCACGCAGAGCCCCAACAGTTTACCCTCTTTTCTATTATTTTCCTCCACTAATTTTAGAATCCGCACATAATTGCGGAGTATTTGTAGTAGGTAGATAGAGGCAACGACACTTATACTCAGTAATATAGAAAAAAACTTAGCATTATCCGTCGCTGTCTGGTACACATAATGAAGAAACTCGATCATGGAAAAGATTGATTGATTTTGAAGCTCTGCTCCCAAAAGAGAAAGGGAGACTTAAAGATTGTGGGTTTGGTTTTTCCAAACAAAAGATAAATATTGGATAAGAAGTTCAACAATAAAACTTTCCTTCAGTAGGCTCGCTCCCGGTGGAGCCGCCAGCCCGCTCAGAAGTGGATTCGAACCCCCGACACCGTGGTTCGTAGCCACGTGCTCTAATCCTCAGAGCTACAGGCCCACCCCGTCTCCACAGGTCCCGGGGATACCCCCCACCCTCACCTTTCTGAGGACTATAAAGCCTTCTCGAATTAGGTCTCTGGGTTCTAATAAGAAGGCCTCTCGAATTTGTTCTACGGTAGAAGCTTCTACCAAAGTTGTAGACCCGGATACTAATCTTTCACTCACTGAAAAGTGAAAACCTGTGACTATATCGTCCTGAAGACGGATGCGACGGGAAGAAGTGGCATTTAGAAGTGTTGCTGACTTGACATTTAGGTTTCGGCATAACAAAGCTTGCACTGTCTTTTCGCACTTAGGCGCACAGCGTGCCGCTGGTAATGATTCTACTACTTTTACGGTGCTGCAAATTCGCAAGCTGATCCGTAGATTAAGTAATCGTTGTTGTTCATTGGATTCCTCCAGAATGACTTCGTTAGGATTGAAGAATTGCTGCAATGATTCCTGAATAGACTCGATTCTCCCGTCGAGAGTTTCTTTGAAAGTCTTACCTAAACTCTTCCGACTTAATATGAGAAAGCCTATAAAACAACGAGCTACTATCATTTCTTCATTATAGATTGAGATCTTCTTCGGACTTGATGCACAAATAGATGGAATAGCAGCAAATAGCATATTTATACCCTTCATATCCATTCCACTAAATCTCATTGTGACTCTCCACTTTTATGATGAAGCTCTGCTCCAAGAGAAAGGGAGACTTTTTTTGTGGTTGGTTTTTCCAAAAAAAGAACATTCGAACAAATAGACTTGATTCCATGACAAGCAAAAATGCTAGCTTCCCAGTAACTGTAACGCATACACTGGAGCGTTTGTCCCATTGACGAAGGCCAATGAAACTATTCTACTAATTTTCTGAGGAGCAACTTGACATTTCTTCATGCAGCTCAAAAGCTCTAGCGGAATCGCCGCAGCATCCTGATATTTTCATATTCTATATGTGACCACATCAGGGATTAACCCTGGATCTCTTAGCCCACTGAAGATTTCCTCAGCTGAAGATATGCGTCCTTGCCCACAAATTCAATAAGCGAATTGAAAGATAGGACAGTTGGATCAACTCGGAAATCTCCTCACCTCAAATGAGTTCCTTATCACTGCATCAGATGCCACGCATGAGATTGTCCTTACCAATATCTTTACGCGCACCCAGCTTTGGTTACCCACACCACCAATGCAACTAATTTCTGATCCCAACTTCATTCCTTTTATTTATCCGCGTTATATCATTCGGGTAATCTTATCTCCACCTTCGTCAGAAGGCTTTGAAGTCGTGTTCCAACTGAACGGACCCACATTCGGATATTGCAAAGTACACGGCAATGCTTGGGCTGGCTACTAATTCAAGGATGATGAGTAGGATATTCACTCCATGCTCTTAGGGAGTTCTTTATGCTGTGCGGTTACCGCCTTGCCACTATAGATCTCGTTCCTGAGATGAAATTCACTGTTCTCAGTGTAGACTATGACACTGCCCCATAATGACCAAGGGATGAAACCGGCTTTTACATAACTCAGCAGTTCCTTTGTGTACTTGCAGACGCTGGTGACGATCTGTTGTTAGTTCTCATGAGCACAGAAACTGATAAAGTAATAATTTACCGCGGGGTTATAAAATGGGTGAAGCCCTCAAGCCTGGGATTCAGTGGAAGAAGTGAAATCAGTTCTCGCTTTGAGACTTCCAGATTGCACCGCAAGTAACGATGGAATGCAAGAAAGAAGACTCAGGAATGAAATCAATCAAACCTCCTACTCATACTACCCCCTCTTCCCGATAAGCCCTGTCTTCTTCTTCGCCATCGACTTTAACACGTAGTCCTGCCCGTGTGAAAGCTGTCAACACACCCCGCTCACTACGACGGTTCGACAACCCTACTACCATTCCCGTAAGGTGGGCGGGCTTCATGTAAGGTGGCCCTCTTCCGTATTGATAACGTAGATTTGAAGCACCTAGAAGGAGGAAAGTCACGAAGTCATCAGTAGGAGTAGTGAAAGCAATACGAATCAATGAATTGAGGGCAGTCGAAGCAGACAGTAAATTACTTGAAATAAAGATAAATAAGTGCTCGAGCAATTGATTATTAAGTAAGTAGGCGGCGTAGAAGGGGCGGTTCTACTTAAATGAAATGAATGGCTCGTTCATAAATCCACTCGCTTGGCAGCAGTCCATTCCTACCGTACTCCGGCTATTCTATCTGTCTGTGTATCGCGTAGAGCACGTACTATGAATCCAAGTTCCCTAGTGTCAGACTCAACTCAGTCTGGTAGTGTCCCTGGTCCTATCGAAGCAGCTACTTCATCCCTGGTGTAAGGGCTTGTAGCTTTCAATGTGTTCTTTCTTGCAGTAAAGTAAGGAACGATTGATCTCTCTTTTTTGAGGGACCATAGGCCTTAGGCTTAGTCCTAGAAGGTTGAATGCTTTCGCTACGCCCCGCATAATGAAACCTATGTCTTAGAATTTTGAATTCGCTTATATAAGCAATTATAAGATCCTTCCTCTATCTCATAGTCAAGTACGGAGTAGGAATCAATAACAATTGAATAAGACATAATTATTGCTGCATGCATGTTCACCTAAAGCATTTCTTACCACTTAAGTGAACGAGGGGGATATCAGTATTTTGACTGACGGCTGTTGTCTAATTATTGAAATAGAAACACTCCCTTCCAAATGCTATTGCCATTCTCCATTCCGGTCTGTAGCAACGTACTTAGCGCACTAGTTCAATTTTTTGATTCACTCTTCGCATTGATAAATCAAACAAACTATGACAAATTAAAGGAGAGGGAGGGCACTCTAACCAGGCTATATTTTCACTGCTTCATGGATTTTCGTTATTGGGTCTCACCCCGGGAGAGATTTTCTGCATCAGCGATCATGCCCCCCTTATTCTAGCGGAGGAACAGCTTCATCAGATTCATTCCCTTGCTAATCCGCCTTCAAGTACAGGAAAGGCTCCTGAATTGCTACCTAATAATAGATGACTTCATTTTACGGAATACCTGCAACGAGGTTAAGGCGTTAACAAAGAGAGGCCATAGATAGGCACAGTCTTCCCATCCCATACTGGGAGTCAACAGCTTAGATGAAATCCAAAGGCTTCTTATTATTCACCGCTAGGATCTCTACCCGTTATCCAGGATGGGCAAATGAATGGACTCTCCCTCCCCTCAATAATAGTCGTATCAAGAGACAGAGGTGAGTTAGCAATTTCAGATAGCTCGGTTGCGGGTACAGTTGCACTGAATACTCCTCTGCTTCCCCAAGGGAATCGAGTGGATTAAAGCACTCCACTCCGTAGTACAAAGAAATTCACAGCACTGATTTGTGACAGTACCATGCTAGCACAGTGAATTTTGTGCTTCCATTCTAATCTAATTACAGAAGAAATGATGCTGGAAGAAATGAGCTTTTCTGCTGTAGTTTATTGAACTAAGGCACTCTGCACATAAGTCACACCTAACCGGCTATATGTTTCTTGATCGCCGATATCTCCTCCCCACCCAGCATTTGCTAGCTTGCCAAGCTTCCCTCACGAGACTGTGAAAAGCATATAGGAAGGCAGAACAAAGACAGGTGGGACCTCAATGATGAGTATGCTTGCTTCGCCTCCACTGCAAGACAATAGCTTGGGCCATAGCCAATAACCAGTTTCCATCCTAGCTTTTCGCGACAATCCATGATATCTTGCTGAATGCATTGCTTCGGATCTCTATGCTCTGCTACAGTGCTCTTCCGTCCATTCGATTCTTTTCCTGCCAGTCAGACCCCCCATTTCATGTAGTCAAGGACTCAAGGGAGTTAGTTCTAGGTGGGCCGCCCCAAGAGAACCATTCGCAGCAACGATGGTCATATAGGATTTCCGGTACCAAAGGTGACATCGGCGACTGAAGAAAGACTATTTAGCAAAGGATTGACGGGGCTAGTCTACAGAACAGATTCAGACCCAATGAGGTATAATTCATAGAATAAAAGAGCTTTGATTGTCTTGCCTATGAAACAACCTAGGATTCTCTTTTCATTTGATGTCATAGACTCTACTCGAGCCAGGAATCGATTTGTAATTTCAGTGAAGTTCAAAGCTGTATTGTATGGAGAAATGGTGAATTCCCAGTGGTAAGCCCAAGTTATGATAAATAGAAAATCAATGCGCTGGTTTATTCCAATATTTAAGACGTGGATGAGGGCGCGCGAATATCGAAAGTTCTTCGAGGGAAGAGTTCGGAGAACAACAACATGCTTTCTTTGAAAATCCAAAAGCCCATATATATCATATCTTCTTTGCATTTAGATCGCTGTGTGTTTCGCGTGTGGCAGGGTTGGGGTTCATTGGCATCATGACTCCCTTTTTGGATAGGGGAATAAGAGAATTTCCAGGTCGTAGTGAGACTGCATCGTTCGAAGACGCATGTTCCTCTATTTCTTCTAATCTAAAGAGGTCATTCATTAGTGTGGCGTGGGTTCTCCCAATCATTAGAAGAAGAATCCAACAATGTATGTTCAAAAGGGGGCTGGGATTAGGTCTCATTTAAGACAGATCCTTAAACAGATATGGCTATAACCCTTCCTTAGACTTAGAGTGACTTGAGTGAAAGTGATAGCTTCTCCTACTTTCGAAACAGAACGACTAGGTGGAGTATATTGCCTATCTTTTGTGTATTCTCCCGCATATCGATTTCATGATTGTCGTCTACTTCCCTCTCCTGACTTGATTCTCTAATGCGAGTATGGCGCTTCTCTCTCCCGTCCGGTCTACCTTATTTTAGCGCATCCTCTCTCTCCCCTTCTTGGCTCTTTCGAGTTGCGACTCTTCTCCAAAAAACCCAAGGATATGCAATTCCCATTATGTGTGAGCATGCGTCCTTCATAGAGATAATTAGGTGGTTTGGCAATCAGTAAATTCTCATTCGGATGAGGAAGATGACTTGTTCGGAGGAAGGAAAAGAAAGAGAAAAAGGGTTTTTCTTAAAAGAGAAAGTCTGGCACATGCATATGCATAAGAAAAGCGGGGCTATTCTCTAGAATGCCTATTCCGTCCTGTTCTGCAAATCGATTTCTCAAATCTCCCCCGCTACTTTAATCCGATGCTTGACCTGCTTCCTGAAACGAAAGACTGCTCCACGAACATCTCAACAAAGCTTGCCCAAAGGACGAGAACCCCTTGACTGGCACTGCTGACCTTCCACCGGCGTATCCACGAACAGAAGCTGCTGTTGGTACCTTGCAATCGTATCCCGGCACCTTGACTGTCCTATCTGCTTGCCAAATAGAACTTTCCGATGGCCAACTCCAATTATTTTATTGAGTTCGCACCTCCAACCTCACCGGAATCAGTGGTAGCTGCTCCAAAGTAGTTCTGAAAGCGAAAGAAGAATCGGCTTCTGTGTCAGGGTCATCTAGAGAGTCGAAAGTAGAGTTTCAAGCAAGAGTGCGGCGCGAACCGGCAGATCTTATGAGATGAGAATCGAAGAATTTCATAGTTAGTGGGGCCAGGAAAACATTCCTTGTAATAGGTTACCCGAAGTAGAAGTGCCAGCTAGAATAGAAATCACTCGTATAATATAAGAGTTCTGTTCTCACTTCCTGATACGACCGATACGAAAGAAAGCATCTTCGTCAGAAACCCCGTTTGGATGATAGCTGATTTGACCTCGAGAGAAAGGGGGAAGATTTGATCCATTTGAAAGCCAGCGCAGCGCTATCTCAGTGAATGGGATTCGCTTAGGCAAATAGGCTCCTCAATCCATTACGAAGCCAGCAAAGAAAACGCTATTGGAGAGTTCCAAAGCAATCCAATTCTCACTTCTGCTGCTCTGCAGCTTACCTAAGAGTTCTCACGCCTAGTGAAGATCGGAATCGGAAAGGGAAGAACGTTATTCTATGTTCCAGGCAGAACGTCTGTAGATGCTAGGTCAATTCCAGAGCCAGAGATAGAAAGACAGCTTGATTCGAACCAACCAATAGCCTGCCTCTACTCACTGTTGACAAAGGAGGAAGGTTTTCCCTCGGTCCAGTAGATTGCCGTAGTCAAAAGTCCATCTCGCTATATGGCAAAAGTCGTGTTTTTCTATTTCCCTTGACAAGAATCCAGGCAGTAATCACATCATTAGCATTGATCTACGCATTTCGAGAAAATAAGACGGGGCTACTTCACTTCCTAATTAATAAAGTAGGAGCGAGTACGGAGGTACTAGACCGTGATTCTGGTCCTGATGCGGACACACCTGTCGACAACAGAGAAGGGATTCAATTGAGAGCGGATAGCAAGATCGAATGAATGGATACTCTGAGATAGAACGATAAAAAGAAAATTTGATTAATCCTACAAAAGCCTTACAAGGCAGGTAAACTTTATGCAGTATCTGCTACAAAAAGAAGGTTAGAGAACAGGTTCCATCTACTTTATCCGCTTTTGGGCATGAAGAACATGCTTCTTTCTCAATTTATAGGAATCGTTAACCTTTTCATTGGATTGGTTTTTTTATGCAGTAGAGAAGCCGTTTCCTTTGAACTTGCTTGGTCCATCGGACAGATATAGACATGGAGAAGCTTTTCAATGTAAATCTTTCACTACTTTGTTTGGACCTTGCTTCTTCACTTAATGCTTGCTTTCCGTCTTGCCTTTGCTGGGCCTACGATAGGCTGTACTCCAATACGAAATAAGATTGTACATGAAGGTTGGTGAAAAGCAAAAGAAGCAATTGGTTCTCAAATGCCGTGACGTCACCTAGCTTTATTCTAAATTTATCATTCTATTGGTATGTATAGTGTCTTTCATCTGCTTTTTCATTCATTCTGCCCACAGCCGTTAGGTATTATGACAAAAGGAACCAGCATGTTGCGGAGCAGCCAAGTAAACCAAGAAATGACTCAAGTAATCCAAGGGCAGAGCAACGTAATCCAACGGAGGGGCTACGTGATCCAACAGAAGAGCTACGTAAACAAGGAACACATGAACCTGCTAAGGATCCATTCCACCTGCCAAGTAGACCAATCACAAGAGCTCGGGCCAAGAAATTCAATGAAGTAATCCATATCCATATGCTGATTCAGCAAGCCAAGCAAGATGTGGTGGAGAATGCGCTAACGCGCAACGGCTTTCGCGCTAGTTGCTCAATCCGTTGCTTGTTTGGTAAGATTACCTTGGGAAGTCTCAGGGACTGACTGAACCGAATGTATAGCGTCAAGATAAGAAGCACGCACTCCTACTAGACATGGAAGGAGTAAACCTCAAATATGCTTTCTTCCCTTAGGTATGTTTCTAGATTCTAGTCCGAAGTCGGTCGTTGATAGATTTATTTCTTTTGCTTGCTCTCCGTTACTTTCCCTTCCTATATTTAGAAATCGATGTAAAGACAATAAGAAAGTGGTTGAGACAGAAGATTCTTGGTAGTTTATTGGCTCTAAGTACAATGGGTACGTAAGTTATGTGTTTTGTTTCATGCTCCTTGGTGATTTTTCATCAATATGATTTATTGCCCATCGAGAACTAACTCTTAGTAGGTACTCAACGTTGAAATCACACCATCCGAAAGCAGAAAATCCATCCCATTAACGGAATATATGTGACACAGCTACCTTGTTCAAGGAGATACCATTCCCAAACCATAAGCAAGGAAGGGAAAATGGTGGGTTGTGGCTCCTAAAGTTTGGGTATGACTCCACTCCATTACAGGTACTGGTACTGGCTGCAAACTGGTTCTTGGGTTAATTATGATAGTTGTTGACGACATAGAAGGTTTTTCACACCAGTATCTACAGTACTTGATGCTAGGATGACTGGAGTCATGGAGCTTGTCAGGTTTCCAGATCCAGGTGCCTATCTTATTTAGATACTTCAGCTTATGCGGCACATCTCTTGCAGCCTATGCCGGCCTCAGATCTAACTAAATCTAAATGAGCCAATGTTTCTAAATCAAAATGCAAGGTTGAAGGAAGGGGAAAGTAGAGCATAATATGCAAGCGCCGCTTATGGGAATATCTTAGCCAGTTGAAAGAAGTGCCAGAAAGTATCTTCTAGTGACTTCCTTTGATCTTCACTAAAAAACAAGCTTCTTAAGTATTTATTTCAAAGAAGCAAGCAATATGACATTTTCTGTGTCTTCCATTGGCAGCACTATGGAAGAATGAAGTATTTGCATCTCCCTTATAGAGATTGGCTTCAAGCAAGGCAGTGAACCCGCACTGATCGAATGAATTCTTCTTTAAAAGCTCAAATCCAATGCTTTCATGCCCCATCCTGTGATCTAGTTGCCCTTTCTCGTCACTATTCTATTCTATATCGAATCGAGAAAGCTTTACTTCACTTCTATTTGCTTTGCTTTGCCTAAGAGAAAAAGAGATTCCCATTGGCCCCGGGCCTATATCACTATATCATGTTTGCTTTCAAGCAAGAGTTCAACGAGAAAACGAATCTATAGATGAAGCGGAAGATCCTCCTACGAGAAAAGAGATCGAATCCTGCATAGTGCCAGGCCATGAAGTAAAAGAATGCTTTCCCTTGGGCCCATTTCATCCTATTTATCTATGTCAAATCAAGGCAGAACGTCCGTAGATGCTAGTGCATTAGTATTAGTTGGGCAAGGCAGCTCAGGGCTAGCAACTGAGCGAAAGACACCGGAAAGTGCTTTAAAGGTGCCGGGATACGATTGCAAGGTACCAGCAGTAGCAAGTTGCAAGTAGATCATCTCTCTTTCTTTCTACTCGCGGGAGTGGTGTTTCGGGTCAGGCTAAAGACATCGAACTGCGGATCAGTCGTGATAGAAACCCCTTTCTAGAATAGAAAGCGGAAAGGATGCGCCGGCTCGCCCCGCCGGGAGAGGCTGAAAGGCAGAAAGGAAACATAGGAACCACCAATCTAGTCATTGCTTCTCTTCTCCCAACTCCTGAGAACTAATAACAGGATGAAACCGGAGCCAGACCCAGTTTAGATAAGGTATGTCTCTGCTCGACCATACTTCTGGATCCCTTCTGCCCTTGCACTCGAGGACCATTTCCTGGCGCAGAGAGACCTGATTGACTGCATTTCCAGCTGGGCAAGCAATTCCATGAAAAGAAGAGATGACCGGTTGCGGGGAGGCCAAGGCCAGAGGATTGTGCAGTGCCGGATCTATCTCTTTCCAAAATATCATAGAGAAATAAAAGAAATGAGGTGTTAGATCTTGATTCTCCGCAAAAGTTAGGGGACCAATAGAGGTCCGCAATAGTGCCCCGAAATGGGAGCCGCAGACCCCGCAACCTGTCCAGCTGTAGTAGGAGATTCCAGTATGAAGCACATCATTGCGTTGATTCTACGATTCCATGATTCAAACATGACTGATGTTCAGTCATTCGCTACTCAATAAATTGTGGGGCTTCATGGTTGCAACTATGAGAGTGGAGAAGATCCCAGTTATGGACTTTTTTAATATGTCTAGGTTTCACGGTATTCTTATGATGAAACATATTATTGCCAATAGGCATGAATGAGTACTGAAGCTATTAAAGAGAAAAGTTTACGTTTATGAGTTTTAAGTTCTGATACCCGGTCTTTCCTACTTTTGTGATCTGGTGTGATCGACTTGTGGAGGGAAGTACTTAATACGCGTTTCAAGAACAACCCAGGGAAAGAAGACTGGTGAGATATGGAATGGAAAAGGTTGGAAAAAGGGGTACTAATAAAAGTGAAAGGCCAGGCTTATAGCTAAGAAATTTACTTAATAACACGACCCCTTACTCAGTTTGCCTTACTCGAAAGAAGCACGAGCGTCACCCTAGCCAGCATTCTTTTTATTTGGATTTGGATTTAGTAGAATCCAAGCCATCTTACTCATTGATTAGTAGAGGTCAATTCAATGCTCTAATAAGCTTGCGAGAAAGCCTAAGTGAAGTTCAGTCTCTTTTTTAGTCTGTCTCTTTTCAGTTTTTAAGCAAGTGACCATAGGGCAATGGAAAGATCTGATACGGCCGGCGTTATAGGCCTTGTAGGTTGCAACTCCTTCTAAGATAATAAAACGTAACCACGAGGGAGATTACGAATATTCCAAGCATATACATCTTAGGCCAGTAAGCTAAGGATAGATGAAATCCAGTAAGACAGCCAAGCCAGAAGCAAACGAGTTATCAAGTGGCGAGATAAAGCTTTGTATAGCTGCTGTCTTTTTCATATATACATATGTAGAAAGGGGTATAGCTGAGGAGTTTTGAATTCGAAGAGCAGGCATATTGAGAATAAGCGAGTAGTTTTATTTCTTACCTCACTACTGTTTCAAGTGCTTTTGCCTTCTAGCGAGTGTGAGTTCCCCCTAGGTAGGGCGGGCTATAGACTAAAAGATATCTGTCAATGATAGAGCAGTAGATTTCTTTCTTTTAAGAGTTCTCTTGCTTGTTTTGATTCTGTTTATTGTATTCTGAAGTTCGTTCATCACCTTACTTTTCGTGTCCATCTAGGACTGTTGGTTTATACATGGATCCTATTCTAGACTAGAATAGAACGCGTATCTACGACTTTCCCATCCAAGTAAGCCACGGTGAAGGAAGGTTAAATCTTGTCTAATATATATAAACTTGACCTTTGTTGGTTCATACATACCTTTTCATTCCTGCTAGTAAGGCATTCCAGGTTTGATCAGTGCTTTTCTCGAGGAAGATCAAGATCCAGCTCTAACCATAGTCGGTTCTGCCGGTTTAAGTTTCAGGGCAAGTTTCTTGTGTGGGTGGATACGGTTTCATTCTGACCTTTGATTGTTGACTTCGGGCAAGGTCAAGTCATGGGATATAGTTCAAAAAGTGCCAGAAGGCAGCTACGTCTGAGTTGGATATGGAAGCTGGGTGAAGTAAGACCAATAGAGATGAACTATTGATATTGACCTGGCTAGCGCTAACGCTTTGCAAGGGAGATGGGTCCGCTTGAAATCGCTAGAGTGAGAAGATCTGCTAATGCATATGCTAATAGGCCTGGTTCAACCAAAGCATTTCTTCATGCCCGATTCTACTTATGATTTTTCTGAGTGCTAATACTTCAACTACTATTGTGGCCGGGTCTAGTTCTGCTTGAATCGAAATAGCATCGAATGACGTTCTGCCTGGAATTGACCTTGCTTCTACTTCTTCCGCACCTGCGACTGTATGCGAACGTAAACCGGCACGGGATTCTTTTCCACCCGCTTCTAACTTCTTCCTTGAATCGAACTAGTTTTTATTCCTGAACTCCGGAAATCGTATCCCTTGGGCAACCCATTTATGTAAAGTAAATATTCTACATCTGACTTGATACAAACCTGCACCACCAGCTTCTTCCTTTATACCAGTTCGAGGCGAGGATTGATTGCTTGATCTCAAAAACTCCTAGTTAATGTGCATCAACATTGGAGTCGGTAGCTTCGTCTTCTGCCTCAGGTTTAAAATCACTTATTCCTAGCCGCCTATCCTATCCATGCGCCGCAATAGAGGAAAGAGCAGCAAAGAAATCAAAAGCGTGAAAATGTCTCGATATCGATATGTTAGATGGAGCTCAATCAATAGGTGCCGGATTTCTTATTTCTCAGAGCTGAGGTCAACCTTGCCAACTCTAGTTCTTCCTCGGCCAAGTAATGTAGATTTCCTTGGGAATTCTAGTGATCTCTTTCTTCTTCAGCTACTGCTACGAACGTATTTAGTTTAGAACGAGTAACTACTCGAGGAACTAGGCCATGGTTTCCGTTAGTCTAAGTAGATCAAATCTTGTTGGCAAGAGGACTACTACTGGGATGGGATTATTCTATTACTAATTGATGACCTGGGGGGCTACTCTTCTTTCTCCACTACATATATTTATTTACTGACCTGTTGATAGCGGGGGCAGTAAAGAGGAGAGGAGGAAAAAGAAGTAGAGTTAGGTTCTGTTCTTGTGTGTAAGCCCTCGGTCGATTCGTCTGCTCATTCACAGCGTATGATTCTTATCCAATTGCTTCTTCTGAAAACGCGGCGTCGGTTAATCTTTCTTATTCTCCCTTCGGGGCTCCTCATGTTGCTACTAATAGAAACAGTTCGGACCTTGCTCATACAATCCTCGGGACTACTATTGGTTAATCTTTGTCCTCCCTAGGGAAAGACGATACTTTTTGGGAAAGACAGGGTTAGCGCTGCCTGGGTTGAGCCATTCCTAACAACTCATCCAGCTTGACTAGCTTGCATTAAGAGTAGTTCATTTCCTATAAAGTGTAGCGAGTTTTCTACCTTTTCACATAACCGAGAAAAAAGGCAAAGTTACCCTACTACATGTATTAGCTAGTTTTGTCTAGTCAACATCTAACGCTCATTTCACTATGGGATTTATTTACTCCGATTGCTTCTACTCTCTTACAGCTGGGTGCGCCTATAAGGAAGACTTTTCATAGATTGACTTTGGACAGGCAAGTTGAACTATCAGGCTTCACTAACACAAGTAAGAACAAGTAGAAAACTCCGTATTAAGGGCTGACTTTCCTTTTGACCTAGTTCTTAGCACTAGTGATTAGCACAAAGGAGGAGAGAAAAAAGGATTGAATAAGCGAGCACCAGCATTGACTTTCTTGCTTTAACTAACCTGACGCCTGGCCCTTTTGCTCTAGGCTCTACTCCTTGTCATTGATTTCTAGCTAGCTTTCCCACTCGCATAAAAGGAATGAATCGAGGGTATTTACTTGCATTTCTTTGTCCTACTTGGGTTGGGCTTTAAGAAGAGAGGATTTATTAGCACGACGAGCATCGCATGCTAACCGGGGGATTGAATAGGATATCATAGAATGTAGCATATTGTCTTAACTTATAGGGTAGGGTCTTTCCTATAGCAAATCCTCAGTTTCTGTCCAGAGTCCGCCCTTTAGGTGATGGATCATCTTTATAGAGAGACTAACAATAAGACTAGATTAGATCGTGTGCTTCTTTATAGACGGTGGGCTTAGGTGGATCTCCCTCATCTACCTAGACTAGATTAGAGTGCTCTTATCCTAACCTTAGAGCCTAGTTTTTTACGTGAACTCTTGGGCATTATCGCATTCATGATGACTTATGGGCATAACCAGACGAAGTTAAGAGCTACCTATTGTGCATTAGGTTTTCCTCTAGGATCCGGTTGTAGGGAAAAAGCATTGGTGTATGAGCCTACTGTACCGACTCTCCTCATACTTATGGAGCAAGATCCTGTCCCTTTCTTATAACAGCTCAAGTCAGGAGGGGGAGTATAACACATACCCCTCGTAGGCGGTGGCTAGTTTGAGAACTAATTGCTCATGGCGAGCTTGTTGGATCTTCTTATCCAATCTATCTACAAGATCGGTCAATCTAAACTTTGTCTTATATTCCTATCTCTTGAATTCAACTCTGAGCAGATCGTAGACAGCATGAGGATTAACATTTAGGAACGATGGCATTAAAAGACCGGTTGAATTCACCCTTTCCTCCTTCCATCAAACTCTGGATCCGGGCTCTCCTCCACTATCGTTCCGGGTTGATGAAAGCTCCAACTCCCTATCCTATTTCACCTCGCTTCGGGTTTGCTTTCTTGTTAGCATGTTTGAATCAGCATAAGTGGAGTGCATTGTTTCTTCAGCGTTTTTCACAATTTTATGTTGTGTGAAAGTGCAGAAAGAGATTGAGAATTTCCAACTGTGCTTGGCTTATTTCTTATTTGAAAGTGAGAGTGCTTACTCTTCAAACTCAGACTCACTCAGACCAAGCCTACAAAAAAACAGGGATCTCACCTCTCCCCAAAAAGACATCAACTATATGAATGCATTCTTTGCCACCAAGACACACACCAAGGGTAGCGAGAACTCCTGGTGGACACAGGAAAAAAATATGCAACCAACCCGAAGATGAGGATGTGAACCGCATTACTTCGATCAATAGACTTTGAAGTAAAGTGAAGCGAAGTGACTTTGTGAATTCCACTCGTCTATATATGAGATTTGTGGGTAGCCTTCAATCTCTTCAACTATATAGGCTCACATCAATAGAGAAAATCTCTATCTTCTCTACTAAGAGACTTCTTTTTCTTTCTAGAGATTCCTCTTTCCTATATATATAGAATATACAAGTTGGGTTCGAACCAACGACTCCACCCTCATATGGATTGTGATGCGCGCTCCTTGCTTATCCCAGGCTAGGCTACCAATGAGATCCCACTCACTGGCTTTGGTTAGTTATAGTCAATCCATACCGCCTTCCTAAGGTTAGATCAGATGGCTTGGTTTCATTTCTGAATAAAGAGGAGGCTCGGGAGAGTGAATCTCGTACCTGGCTGGCTTTGATGCGGGTTCCAGGTCATTCAGCTGCTGCTACTTACTTGATGCGTGTACTTCCAGGTTGGAGTTCTTTTACTTTCAAGTTAATCTACTTATTGGACTGGACTGAGTTCTTCGAATAGTTTATTTATGCGAGTTCATTGAAAGACTTAGTGGACCCAGTGAATTAACTTACTCATCGGGATTTTTATATTGAACCGGTGTGTTGAGTAAATGACTAGTTTAGTTGGGTAGAAAGGAATGGTAGCACAGTGCTACATGAACGACTATAACAAGTAGCTTTTTCTGGTGATAAGGAAGGCACTAGTTGGCTCAGCAGTAGTTAGTTAAGCAGGTTCCAAGGCAGGCGAGACAGTGGAATGCCTAGGGACAGCTTGATATGCACCAAGGAAAGTTGGAGCGAAATGGGCTGGTGGCTCAGTTGCTACAGGACTAGTGAAACGAACAGTCAGCTCAGTCAAGAGCAGGTAATTTGTTGGGACAGCCAAGCAAACAGATGTGCTATTTTGTTTTTCCCTTGCATCAACAACTATCCCTAGCTTTCCTGGACCGGGTATATACTCCTCTTTGTCCAGTAGCTCAGTAAGTTGGAACGCGTATTCCAATCCAAGGAAGAAAAGCAGTGACTCTCTGAAACTAGTCAGTGCTCGCTACAGTTGCTTACTACTTGCTCGGGTCAGGCAACAGTGGAGATTCCAGAGAATCTTATGATTTTGGGCCCTATATATTTCTTTCAGGGTTCGGCCAAATATTACGAAGGAAACGGAGAACTATTGCTCGCCTAGATGGCATTCCAAAATGAATGGCGAGGAGACACTCAACCTTTTTGGTATACCTTGAGTAATCCCAACCAATAGGTGCTGGCTGGTCACATTGAATTACTAGGGCTTCTCTCTCTCAATCATTTCATTTCCGTCTCGTAGATCTGCTTCCAGAGGCCACAGGCACGAAGTGTTTGTACAACTATTTAAATGCTATTAAACTCTTTCTTCATGCATGTTGGGTACAAGACAATGATTAGAATCGACTACTGTTAGGCGTGCACGTATCATTCCTGTCAACTTATTCCATAAGGGTAGCTTCACCAGCAAGCACGGGTGAGAATGGGTGTATAAAGTCATTGACAAGGAGAAGAAGCCGCTTCTGTCAGGGGATTGGATTACCCATGAGTCCATCTATGCGGAAATGCAATATTTTAAGCGATCCTCTACTCTCTAAAGCAAGCCACTGAGCTCTGTCAGGTCAGGTAACATAAGACTAACTAGCAAATGCGATACAAATCTATGCACCAACGATTCGAACTTAAAATCTTAGACGTATGTTAACATGAAAGGAGGGGCCTGCCTATTAAGCATTCTATTCCATTTCGTGGAAATGCATGCCAGGGATTGGCCACCCACAAGCACTTCTCCTCCATTGGCGATGTGGGTGAGTTGAGACTGAAAAAAGGGGCTCTTAAGGGTTCCAATTCAGATTTAAGGTCTACGGCTGAATAGAAATAGCAGTATAACTCCCTATAATCCGTGCTGTATTTCCCGTCAGTTTCTTTCTGTCCTACGGAACATGAGTTTTGTATGGAAAAAGGGCTTGCTTGCCCATAGGTAAAAAGACTCAAGGTATACTTTAGGCGTTAAAAGCTGGCTTATTACTTGGAAGAATGACATAAGCTAATAAGATGGGCTTACAAATTTCATTGTAGTGATAGAAATCTTCCTTTCAGTGATTCACCTACCTGGATTTCCCGCCCTGTCATCTCACTAGTCAATGGAAAGAAACCTTTGTCAAGAGTCTGCAAGCACAAGAGTGACTACAACTTTTACTTTACCTTATAATTTAAACTTTGACTTATAAATAACTCTTAGGAAAGCCAGCCCCTTATTAGTACTCCAGAGAGCTACTTCACCCAGAATAAAGAGAAGGTTCGAAGAAACTAATGCATAAAGACCAGGGGCAGGAGTATAGAGAGTACAGCGAAGAAGCGTGTGAGTGGTTTGGACGGAGTGGCAGAAAGGAAGAACCCTCATCTCTTGGACTAAACTCGTACTTTGCGAGAGGCAATACGCAGGAGTAGGAATTCCGATCGGACTTGCTTCTGGGATGGGAGTGCGGACTGCTTTTCTTAGTTACTTTCTTTTTGGTATTTCGTATTTTCAGATGCGTCTTCTTCTTTCTCAGATGGCCCGCATGTAGGTCCAGTGTGCTGCTTTCTTAAGCTGAGTCGTAGCCCTTGACCAACCAGTTAGCCTGTCCCTGCCTTCTCACAGTGGATTTCTCAACAATCTCTTCTCTCAAAGAAGGAATGGAGAGCTCTGTCCTCTCCCTTTTCCTATGCGCGCGTTCATAGTGATATGAGTGAATCGATGTGTATTTATGAGGATCAAACCCTAGAGTGATTCTATCGTAGATTAGGTCTCTGGATCCGGTGTGCCTTGGCCTGACAGCAAGCTGAACAACTTTGCTGATCATCTGGCTTGACTGGGATTCTCCTCTCATAGAACAGATGACTGATGACTTTGTTGGAGGGATGGCCTAAACAAACGTTTATGCCAGAGTGCTTCGGTTGAAGAAAAAACAGAAGGTGAAGCTTGCTCTGTGATGAATTGGGCCTTCCTTCAGCTTCCACATCCTGCTTTGAATTCAAGAGTCCTTCTTTTCTTGAATTGGTCTGGTCGGTCAGTGGTTTGTTTTCTGGGCCTGAATCCCGATCCCCTATTAGAACCTTCTCAAGCAAACCCTCGTAATCCTTTTACATCTCTTAGTCTAGCCCATGCATACCTTGCTTTACCCATCGTTACTTATCGTTCAACTTAGAGCTCGATAGCAAATTCTTCGAGAGTCTCTTGTTCCATCTACTATCCTTTCTGAAGATAATAGAGTAACAGTGCTCCATAGAGAGAGAAAGAAGACACAGTAATGGTAAGCCATTGTAGGGATCAGCCTAGAAGGAGAATCATTAATTCTTGTTTTCATGATATGATGAAACGATTCAATCATGATTGGGGTGTGGGTAATTATCTTCTTTTTTTTTCATAAGATGCGGTATTCTTGTAGTGGTTCTCGAGGGCAAAGGGGGGGATTTGGGTAAAGCCAGTGGTGGTGATTGTGTCATCCGTTCTCTTCTTAATAACTCCCATCTCCCGAGGCCTAGCTTCGTATTATTTTCTTCATTCAAAGCAACCCATTACTTTTGCTACTACTACCACTAGTCTAGCTGTTGTCTATTTGCAACCATATAATTTTTCTAAGAGTACATGAGATCGTATTGTATTTTGGGTTTGCACTAGCGATAAGGTAAATCAAAATTCTGGCTGGGGGCTGGTTTGAGAGAAGTTTGCTACTCCGGCAGCCTTCCAATGACCTTAATGAAACGGGACGAGTCGCAATGAATCACTACGAAAATAGAAATATATGCACTAATAAAATATAGTCAAGCGAGGAGCCTACGAGTTGATTGAAGAAAGGCACGAGGCGCGGAGCGTCAGGCTTTTGAGAAGTAGTGGAATTGCTTACCTAGGAAGAAGTAGTAGTAGGAGAAGTCAGATCTCTTTGAATAGGTGGTCCGCTTGCTTGGAAAGAAAAGCAAAGTAAGACGCCCTACTTGTACTAATAACTAGAAGAAATCAATGGATTGAAGAACAAAGCAAAACACTGATAGTAGAACTATGGGAGAAAGAAAAGAAGCTTGGTTCACATCTGGTAAGCGAAAGAGTGAAGTGAACTAGGCGTTGAGTTCACTATACGGATTAGCTCATTCGAAATCTATATAGAGTATCTCAATTCAGCTCACTTGGTAGAGTTTTGAGTGAGGGAACCCCGGGGCTGTAGTCATCCAGTTCACAAAGTCTTGAGTTTCTCCAAATGATATAGATAGAAAGAATGGCGATCTACTAATATATTATACTTACTCTATATAAGGGATTTCTACTAGGAAAATCCTCTTTTCATTCCAAAATATATACTTGATTCAGAGATGATCAAAGACTCCTACCCTAACGCGTGACTCTAAAAAATCCAACTGATCTGAGGGTTTTTTCTCCAGTACAAGCAACACATTGGTAATAGCATACTTCCTGCAATACGAAGGGAATGATAAAAATACCTCACCAACCAATAAAAATCCCTAACCTAATTGGGAATACTCTCAAAGGACGGACAATCCGAGTTAAGACGGCCTTCCGAGAAGCACTATTAGGGAATACGCGGGAGGGACATATGTCGTAGTTCCACAACGCGGAGTTCTAATGTGGGGATTGGTCGAAGAGGTTTTATTAGCTAGAAAGGCGCAAGTCTCAGAGCTGAGCTCACCGCTTCGCGCCTCAGAGGGTGTCCAGACCCGGCAGAAGATATAGGCAATGTGAAATGTTCGGCTACTAAATGAAGGAGTTCAGGCTAAGATATTATCGGTTCAGAAGCGCCTGGGTATGGGTAGATCAGCAAGCCCGCTTACCGAACTGTTTCAAAAGAACTCGTAAGAAGCTTTACAGCAGCTCAAAGAACCTATGTATACGGCCCAGTCCTTGCCATGCCCGATCTTCACCCTTAACCATTTAATAAGCTTATGCCAGTGAGGTGTGGATGCAATGGAAAGACCCATATCGACCGTCTTACGACAAAGAAAATCTTGCTATTAAGAGGAAAAGAAATGGAGCTAGGGTCAAGTTCCAGAGGGGTCTCCAAACAGCCTCACACTACACCATCACGTGGGAGCTCCTCCACTCCTGTGGAAAGGGCATGTCTTACTATAGATAGTAGGTCAGCTCAATCACTTTCATCAAATTCCCTTGCTTAAGTACAAAAGCAAACTCCCCAGGTTCAAAAGCAACGGCCATGGGGTCAGGTCACTATACTCGTCAAGGTTGTCGGAGGTCTGTGAGTCATACGACTGTGGTACTGGCACTTTTCAAACTGAGACTCACTAAATATTACGCTTCTGCTCGCAAAGTAGGCCAGCCAATAAAACCCATCTCGTAGGACTCGCTTAGCTAAGGTTCTGGCTCCTTGATGGCTGCCACAAATCCCTTCGTGAATCTCATTTTCATTCATATTTTGCAAATACTTCATTCGATATATTTTTTTAGCTAGCGATGACAATGTCAAACATACCCCGATATCCACATTGTATCTAGTCCAATAAATTGATTTAGCCCGAAGCATCACATCACCTAAAAGACTGATATCCAGCTCCATATAATCCAACAATTGGGCTCTATTCTCCTGAAGAGAAGACACTTGAACTTCGTCATGTGCTATTGAGCCTTTTGAACCTAAGTGCGGACATAAAGTCTTAGCCAATGTTTCTAGACTATTAGGGAGTTGAGTGTATGAATCTCGTAGATGGAACACCAATTTCTTATTCCCCCTTTTTTTCCTATAAATTGATAACTGGTAAAGCTTCTTGTTCCTCATCAGCGGTTTGATGGTGTACTCGACCATATGACTGGCTAAAAACTTCATTAAGTCGATCGGATCGAGAAATTAGATTCGAAAAGTAAACTGTTTTCACGCCCTTGTGAGTAGATCCCAGTTTGGCTATACGCTCTATAAAATCTACCAACATTTTAGTACTCCTTTCTTCAAGGGAAGGTATTATCAAATTGTAATCTTCAAAAAAATATGTGTCTATTTGATCATCCATGGCAGCCACATCATCCCCCGGATTCACCACTAAGAGCCCCGCAGCATAAGGTACAAGCACATTATTTAGTATAACAGTCTCTATATCGGCTACAATGAAAGGAAAACATTTCTGTTTCTTCTGCTTCAATGCCGTGATACACTCAGGATGTTTACGATACCTACCCGGAGCTCTTGCTCTAACTTCTCGTGGTTCACCCCTAGCTATGCCCGCTTCTATTAAATTCCAAATTATGCTTGCAATTTCATCGGAGCTAGGCAACTCTTTGTCAGTGATTTCATGCCTACCAAGCAGGTACACTCTAATGTATACACCCTTTCAGAAAATAAATCCTTCTCGTATTCTGCTGCTTTTTTGATTCATTTTTTCTCAATAATAGCATAGACATCCATGTTGGGCGCAGCATTCCCACTTGAATCTTCCAAAGAGAAATAGCATGACCTATGATAAAGGGCACAGGTTCTCCGCTTGCTCTTCTCATGTTATATCCAATAGTAAACTTCCCATATAACAATTCTGTATTGTACACGTACTTTTTTATTTGAGTAGTTTCATTAGGAACGGAACTTGTAATTGTAATAGAAGCCAGATTTTCTAGTCAGAATACGGTCGGGGGAAGACTATCACTGACCGAGCTTCTCTACACTGACCTTTCTTCTGGTCAAGTTCGCAGCTCTTCGAAGAAATCCGATTCTTTTCCTAGGAGAAGAGATTGATTCTAGTTATCTTTCTTTCAAAGCCATCCATGCATAGAGAAGACTGGGCCCAAAGCATTGTAGGTGAGCGAGTAATCTCTGGAATATAAGAAGAGATAGAGATGGTTCTTTTGGCTCATCAAATGGGACTCGGACTTTGCAGAAAGAGAGTAATGTTTCCTCCTTTCTCACTCGCCTGGCTGGTCTATTTATTGCTATTAGGTCCTAATAGAGAAGAAGCTTTTTCCTGCGAAGATCAAGTTGAACGGTGAGTTCTAAAGGTTTTCCTGATGTACCAGTGTCTGTGTCACTTTCCAAGTAGTCCTTTCTTATTTCTTCAAAGAAAGATTCCCATTTAGAATAAGGAAAGTCAAATAGGGAAGGAAAGGCTAAAAGAACCAATTTTTCTTGTTTTACCACTTCAGCTACAGCGATCAAGGGTTCGTGTTAAGTTTCGAACTTGTGAAGAATTGCCAGTGGGAGACTGTTTCTTTCTCTAATTCCATAGTCTTTCAGCCAACAAAGCACTCTAATTTATGTATTAGAAATACTATTTGCTCGTAGCCTAGAGGTGTAGACAGGAATGCTATGTCAAGGCTAGGTTAGGTGCCTGGGAAAGCCTAGGATAGGAGCTCTTGGGCACATTACCCCTGCTACAGTTGAGACGGTCCCAGTCTTTTCTCTTTTTAGGTAATTAGGATCATTAAGAGGTGCTTAGAGGGGTGATACCAGAACGAATAGTTATTCTCACTTTAGGTCATATGGTGTAGCTGAAAGATCTACAAGTGTTTACCGTGATTCATCTTGAATTCCAATTATGTCCCTGCATTTCTGGTGTCCTTCTTGCTTCACTTCTTCTACTTGGACGGGGGAAGCCACTGGAGTCCCCGCCTCTAGTTGAGGGGCTTCCGGGACCCCCTCGATTTGTGGGGCTTCCGGGTTGACCGGAGGATGATGACTCCCCCGTTTCCAAATTCGCTTTTGGGGTAAGTCAAGAATTTCATCTTCCCTCGGTCGTTTACCAAGTGAGGTCTGTTCCCCCCTTAATCTTCTGCACGTGGCCGTGCCTACTAAAATAATAGTACAAATAGCACAGAGTAGTACTGACGTTTCAAATGAACTAAGTAAAATATTGTTCTCCATACTTAAGAAAGCATGATTGTAGCTCCGCTTCTTGCTTTGCTCTAAGCAGAAAGACTTATCTGAAATCGCAGGTTGGGTTTTCCAACCAAAAGAAAGACATGGGAGTCTTTGTGCATCTTCTTCTTCGTAACCCAAGGACCGACGAACAGAAATTGAAACAACGCAACCGTACTATACTATCTATTTACGATAATTTGATTGCTGACAACATCACGCTTCTCTTTCTTATTCTTTTTTATATAACTGTCACTTTACCGGGCCGGAAAAGTGACACCGTCACGTCTCAGGGTCGTATGCCTGGAACAAGAAGGGTCGTCGTACAATTTCCATTTCGGCGATTACAAAAAAGAAGGAGGCGAGCTCCCTATCCCTCTTTGTCTTTCCACTTCCGGAACAAACACTTCGTAAAATTATTTTGAGTCCCGGCCCGGTTTTTCCCCACTAACCAATTACGTTACGACCACTGAACAAACTTGGTTGACGAACATGGTTTATGCGCCGCTAATCTAGCGGCTTGTCGAGCATTTGACAAACTCACACCATCCATTTCAAATGGGATTTGTCCCGTGGACACACGAGCAATCCAACCCGTAGGATTTCCTTTTCCTCTTCCCATTCGAACTTCTGCGGGTTTCCCCGTAATAGGAAGATCTGCGAGAACTCTTACCCATATCTTACAATTTCTTCGGAATTGTCCGCTCATAGCACGACGGAATTGTCCGATTGTAGCCCGACGCGCTGCTTCAATGGCTCGATATGAAAGACGACCAGCTCTACTACTTTTGGTGCCATATCTTCCAAAACCAAGTTGTGTACCATCCGGTTCGCGACCCCTACTACATCTGCATTTACTATATTTACTATATTTCGTACGTTTCGGATATAGCACGTCCCTTCTTATTTTGACTATATGAGATCCGCACTTTGACACCTGAAATTCCGTCACGAGTAGATACTTCCGCAGGAGCATAATCGATTTTCTGGTTAAATACATTACAAGATGTTTTTCCATACTTTCCGCATTCAGTTCTAGCTATTTCCGCACCCCCTAATCGACCAGAACAACAAATACGTATCCCCTCCACCCCTTTTGGCATTATTAATGGAATATCCTTAACTATTTTACTAAAAATGGAACGAAATGAGATTGGATTGTTCCTCAGTTGAAAAGAGATGTCTTGAGCAATCAGAGAAGCACTTTGATAAACTGATTTGATCTTTACCGACTCAATTAAGGTATTAGTGTTTGTTCTATTAGACAAAAAAGATCGCATTTTTTGCACTTCGTTCAAATAAGAGTTGTACCCGTACGGAATTCTCCTCTTTCTCAGTATGATCTCTATCATCATCTCTATTCCCTTTATCAATTTGCCTATCCTACCTAGGTCTATGAATTTCTCTATCAATTCCATTACCTTATCCTTACCCATGAGGTTCCTACATTTGATCCTTAATTGACCTAGGAGTTGTTCCCGGGCATACTCATAAAATGGGTTATTATACACCCCAACCCCATCCCTTGAAAAAAAAAAGGTAGCACCGAAGAAAGGAAAGAGCGAGATGGTGGTTTTTGTTGTTCCCGCGAAGCGAAGATCATTCGCTTGGCGAATGAAGTGGATCAACCTCTTTTTGGCTCGGGCCAAACACTTTTTATCGCTGGTCGAGCTTTCTACAAAAAAAGCGATGCGAGAGCGTATTCTCTTATCTAAGCTTCCTCCCTTCGCTCCCCCCATCGTAGATGGTTCAGCCACACCCGGTGCCACGAAATGATTGAGAACTACGACGGGGTCGAAATGCATTTTGTTCTTTGTATTAAAAAAGTATTGCATGACCGAATAATTCAAGGAGGGGCGCACAGCGGGGAGGGTCCTTTTTAGTAGATGACTCGTCGGGCCGTCAGAGCGGGACTTCTTTGGTAAAAAAAAGAACTTGAATAACTTTGTTTTTATGAAGGAGTCGTCATTTTCTATCAGGAAGGCTATGTCATTTACAACCCCGGCGTATTTCGGATGCTTGAAGGCCCCGCTCACCCGAAGTGATTTAGAAAAATTCTTCTTTCTCGATGGTGATCGGTCATGGTATCCATAACGTTGCATCTTTTTCGGCCAAATCCTGATTTCGTTTTGCTTCTCCCGGTCGATCGACTCGACTCTTTTCCCTGCCCCCCGGCCTCTCACTTCGTTTCGTTCTTCCTCTGTACCCTCGCTTGAATGAAGACACCCGATCGGCCCGACTTTCCCAAATGCCCACCACCGGCCCTTATCCTTTCCGGGTCTTGATTTGTCGCGTCGTTTTAGTCGTAGTGGTCGACGGGGAAGAAAGAAATGAATGAATGTCCTTTTGGGAAAATGTAGAATAATACACCTACCGAGACGAAAGCCAAAGGTGAGTCTCGTAGGTGGACGTATCGAACTGAAATAAGATCTAAGATTGACATCTTGATACAATGATTTACCATAATAATAAATAGAGTCAATGGTGACAGAGCCGTGGGAAAAGCCGCTTCTTTTTTGCGGCGGGGGCTTCCATTCACCAGCGCAGACTACATACACGTGCTCTCTGAACCGTGCTAGATAGTCACCCATCACACGGCTCTCAAACCCAACCTGTGGTGGATCCCGGGGGACAAAGCAAAGTAAAAGCGCTTGATCCTTTGCCCCATACTTGGAGATCTTCCTCCCCGCCGATCAAGCAGCAACGCTGCTCGTGATAGGCTTAGCTTAAGCCGCTAACGTTCGGTTCGGATAAGTAAGAAAGTCCCTTCGGTCGGTTCGCTCAGGTGGTCTTCCCTTATTTTCCCTAACGTTCAGAGTTGTTCTGGTTTTAGAAAGGAGCACCGCCAAGTCCACTAGGGGCGCCCTGAATGAATAAGAAATGGACAGCTGAGGCATATCTCAGTAGCTTGCATGAAAAATAGAAGATAATAAGTTAGATGTCGATTACACACCTGAGGTTGGTAAGAACTGAGGGACAATGCCCCCCTCGCAGGGCCCATCAGCGAAGCAACTGCTACTTAATCGGGCGGTTTGCTTTCGTGCAAGGCCCCCGCTGCTGGAACAGGCGGTTGTCATTTTCAAGTAAACGCCCCACCCCAGAAGGACGCCCTCGCTCTATTGGCAAAACGCTTCGAAAGAAGAACGTATCGCCAAGGCCCCGACCGGCCGGCCCGCCCCCTTTCTTTGCCCGCCGGCCGCCTAGCTCGTTATTCTTTGAGATCTGGATAGAGTCTCGCTTCGGGGCGGGGGAAGCATGGATTCGATAGATCTATCGAATCCATGCTGCAAGCAGCAAGCGTAGGCTAAAAAGGCAATAGTCTAACGTTGGGGTAGGGCGCGCCAAAACAACCGGGGGCCCCGGAGGGGTCAGTACAAAAGTACTATATTCTTTCCACTTACTTTCATTGGCTAGCTGCCTTTTGTAGCGCGCGTACTCTGATCCTCTTCTACGAATCTACAACTCTCTTTACTGAGCGAGACTTCATCTATATCCCTAAAAGTGGATTTTGATTCCCATTTTTTCTTTGAATGACAGCTTCAACTAGGCTCCACCTTAGAGAGGGTTTTCGGTTTTTTTTAATCAAGATAGGGTCAGGGGCGCGTCGGAACGGTAGCTGCAAGGTCTCATCCGAGAGTCCAATCTCTTTGTACTGTGCTTTTATGTCTTTGAATAAAAAAGAAAGAAGGGGGTCGATTTAGGCTCCTTCCCTTCCACTGCATAGCTGCGCTATCAGGTACTACGAGCCCTCTGCCCCACGCATCTAACCAGCTCGCGTGGTTCACCGGTTCCACCGAAAACTCTCATTTGTTGAAGCGGAGCATAGTGCGGCGCCGAGCGAAAAAGGTCTCTTTTTTCGGTTTATTCACTGATCTGAAATGAAACTTAGCACTTGTTTTTTTCTTGATTCCTGGGGCTAGGCGTTCGCAGAATCAGTCTATCCGAACCGCAGACGCACTTTTAAGATCAGTGACGGCCTCTCCAGCGGAGCTGGGCGCCGGGGCCCTGGATGCGCTAGCGATCGGCACATTAGGGGAGTAGAGTACTTGCCCGGGTTTCTCGGCCTGGTATCCTTATCCTCGCGTTCATGATATCTACATTCAACTGTGCCCCGGAGACACGGTCGAAGCACGCCCGCCCCGTGTGCGTCTTTCACGACATGCTCTGGTCCCGGGTTTCTTCCTGTGGTCTTCTAGCGTTAGAAGAAGTCGTGTCCGTCCCGGACATCTGCAACGTCCTCTCACGCCTTTGGGGGGACAAACAAAGATCAGGAAAAGACGGACCGAACCCATTCGGTGACTTTCGCGGTCGCCCTCACTGAACCGACTTGGATCTGAACTACGATTCAGATCAAGTCTTACCGAAATTGGATTTCCTTTTCGTGCCATATGTCGCTTAGACTTTACTTTTGCCCCTTTCTGCCCTTTCCTCTATTTGTTCGATAGGGTCCTCGTTCTATTCTAATTCTAAACCCATTGTCGTCCACAGTTTCCTTGTCGACGCGAAGGGGCAAGCAGCCCCCAAACAAAGTCTGAGATCAGAACTCATACCGCGGTTGTGGCCGCATGCAAGTTCTTCAATATTTAGAGAGTATGTGTTAGTACGAGATCGCGCTATCAACTTATTTAATCTTTCTCGATGAAGCAAGAAAACGGATGCGCCTAGCGCTAGTTGCTCAATCCGTTGCTTGTTTGGTTGATTAGGACAAAATTGTATCCCTTAGGAACCGTACATGCACCTTTGTTTGGATGCCGATTGAATATTGTTACAATACGAAATACTTGAAGGCCACACGCAATTGACTCACCTACATTTTATGCTCCCACCTTTTTGTAGACTCAGCTTCTGCCTCTGGGGAAGCACTCAC
Organism: Zea mays; assembly: GCF_902167145.1. Classification (NCBI taxonomy): domain Eukaryota; kingdom Viridiplantae; phylum Streptophyta; class Magnoliopsida; order Poales; family Poaceae; genus Zea; species Zea mays. The sequence goes on along the minus strand of NW_023367105.1, from coordinate 10,351 downwards.
ATTATGATCGAATTACAATGTGCAGGTTTTGTGACCACCACTGATGCTTGCTGTGGGCTGGGCAAGTATGGAGGCCTATTCTATTCATGTGTGTTCTTCCACGGATGGCGTGCTGCGACGCATCGAGCCATGTCGGGTGCAATTCATCTAACTAACTCCACCTTCCTCCTACGGGTCTGCAGTCAAAAGAGTTGTTCAGTCATATGGTATGTATACATAAATCTGCTTTTCACTCTTCTGCAATGGGATTCGGACATGATCCAATCGACCTTCCTCTACTTGTTGATGGCCTGTACTGTAAAGAAGAGCCCAGCGGATGGAAGCTGTTGAGTGGAGCTTCACCTGGCTGGATAAAAGCACTCTACCTAGGCTTGTAATAACTAGTACTTTCTATAATGCTTGGTTCCAACTAATAATACATCATGGTACCTTATATTCTTTAACTACTAACGGAACTGAGATAGGCCTGCCTGGGTAAAGAATAAGAAAAAACGTTCCGGTAATAGAGATTGCCTTTAGCAGGAAGATGAGTAGATCGCTCACCTGGAACTTCTTAGCCCTCTTTCCTTTAGAAGAAAAACCTTTGTGAATGCTCGCCCTGGACCAAGGCTGGCTATAGGCGGATCGCCCAACCGATCATAATCATAGGTTCAACCACACCAGAAAAGTGTTTATACATTTGGAAGACTTACTACACTGGAACCTAGATATCAACTAAACTAGGAAGTAGAAGCTAGGGCAGAGCCGTTTGTTTACCAAACGAACTTATCGCCGTGCTCGTGGGCTATGCTTCAAGTGCGGGGAACTACCCTGTATGCGGTCCATGTACCCTCGCCTGCGGCTCCTGTGCTCATGGTCCCGTTTTTTCTCTTCGCTTCGCCAAAAAGAAAGGAAGAGAAGAGGTCGGAAAGATCACACACAGTACGAAAGCAAGCATAAACCAAACGAAAACCGATGTAGCGAGAAAGAGGGCACCGTCCTTCCTTTTTGGAGCCAAGGGAGCCTTTGGCCTATCTGTCAGTATGTTGTGCATTCTCTCACTTCCAAAATAGCATATAATGGATGTCATGTACCAGCTATCTCTGAAAAGGTAGAAGGGCCCTTTAGGGACAGCAAGAGTTGCTTAGTGCTCAATAGTGCTTGCAAAGAACGTTCAAGATAGCTGACTGACTGAGCTACTTCCGTAATAGGGGTCCTTTCTTTTCAAATCCGACCCACCCCCATCGATTTTAAAATATGCATTGAGAAAGAGCTTACCGGTAAATACCCTATCCCCTGTCTGAACTCTTGGAAGAACTTAGACTTGGGCACTTGTAACATGGTTGGAGGCATAGACTTGGAGTCCAAACGCCATTCCCTAAAACCTTATGAGTAGCTTACTATCCTGCCTGGGTACTTCGCAAGTCCTGCTGCTATCCAATTAGGCTGGCTTCATTACGTAGAGCGGATCCACCCATACATAATAGGAGTACTCTTAAAGTAAGACCTTTAGAGCCTATATATAGTATAGCTTAGTAGCGGCCGGCTGTTCAATTTGAGAAAGGCCCATCTCCTGATTGTCTCAAATCGAATAAAACTCTTTAGCAATTGGTCTGACAGAACGGATGGTAAGGTGGGGGACCCATACCTTTATTCTATTCCCGTGCTTAGAGCGAGTGAATGAAAAGCTACGCCTGCTGCTTGTGTTGATTGAAAAGAAACCTGTCTAATTGAATATGCTAGTAATCAATCGCTGCGCGCCTCTCATCATTTCCTGTGCTTCTGCTCGTATGCCAATAAGTAAGTTTAAGCTTTATGCATATGGCTCAAATCTCTTTGCTTTTATTTATCAATTAACAACTTCTTTTTAGCTCTGACATGGCCTAGAAAAAGGTGGTGTCAAAGCCTGGAATGCTTGGAAATCTCATTATTGGCAAAGCAGATGCATACATAGTTAGGGTCAAAGAGTTATTGAAGAAGTCATCATGTGATCGATTGACCAGGAAATAACCTTATTTGGACTTAGAAGCTACTGGTGCGGAAGAAGGAAGCGTAGCTGAGTCATTCCTTATATCGAATCTTATTACCAGCTTTCATAGTGAGCAAAGCACCCGGCGCAGTACAAGGCTAAGATGTAAGTAGGTGCACAGTACCCTCACGCAATAGCATTTAGTGGAGCTATTAAAAAGTAGATGGAGTATGCTTTTCCGAAGAAGAGTGATCCTGGGTAAAGGCAAAGTGTGTCAAGCAGGAATATCGTTTTTGGATCCATGCATAAGTTGGCGAAGATGGTCTAACTTAAGACTTTTCAACCTGAGCATGCGTGCTGTGGATTTGATGTGGAAAGAAGGAAGAAAAGGTTGGATAGCTCTATAATTAATAAGAATCTCAAGTGAAAGGGATCTATCCTGTTGCAGTGAAGGTTATTAAAAAATAGCTTGAACAGAAGTTCGGTATTCAAATAACATACCGAAATAAAAACTTTGGCAAGGAAACTAATTAGCAATGTGGGGGATATATGGCTTAAAGTGGGATGATTCTCTCATAGAAGTAGGGGCAGGAGGAGATAATGAGTCTCAATCCAGGCAGTGTTGTGGACGTCAGCGGTAGAGATAAACTCAAAGACAAAGGATGAGATTTGCATCCATTAGCCAACATTTCCAACGCTTTCTTATTGCTCTTGGTGCCTAACTCGCAGACATTAATTGGTGTACTCTCTGCATTTCACCTCAAAGTAAAATGGAAGGGTCTTCTTTCCGTTCCGCTGCGAACGCAGTTTCTGGATTTTGAGCTTGCTTTTGCTCTTATGGAAAATGAGAGGATGAATGGTAATGCTTTTTTAGAGCATAGCATGAAGCAATAGGGATGAAGGAGGGTCTTGTTCGTAATCCATGCAAAAAGGCTTAGTAGAAGCAGTGAAAAAGGTGCACACATCGGACGCTTTAGTAGCCTGCCTTTTACCACTTACTATACCACACCACAAGTACACACAGGTACTGGCCTTAATCTTTGTCATTAAGTCCGCACACCCTTCAATTTTCCATAGTATGCTACGATAGGTTCTTCTTGTAGTAGGTAGAGCAAGCAATTCTTCACTGAAACTAGGGAGAGGGCGAATAAACGACCGAACTACCATCTATCATAAGGAAAGTACCAGGGCAAGGGACTTGAATCTCATTTTGCTGGATAACTCTTTCCAAAGCTGCAAGAAAGGTAAAGAATGAAAACAAATACTTTAAAGAATACAAGCCTTAGCCTAGTTTCAAAGAAGAAGTTTGTTCCGTCTTATCTTCTATGAAGGCGGGTAGGGCTCTTTTCACATTACCAGTGGAGTTTCTCTTTATTCGACCCAGACTTTGAAGCTAAGGAAACACCTTCTAGTTTCAAAATGTATATATTAACTGGTCCCTATTCAAATAGAAAGTTTGACCTCAACCCTATTATAATCATGCTACTACACCATGGCTAGCATCCCTATGACAATGACCAGTTCGTGCCCATTCTAGCCATGCCCGTGCCAGAGACGGATCATACCCTATTGACTTAGGCTGAGCGAAGCTTTCTTCTTATGCTGTGTCATAGCCTATGGGAAAGGCCAGTTGCCCACTAGCATAACTATCCTACGCACGATTTTGAGTTGTCTGCTCTAATATTCGCACTGAAGATCTGTGGGTGCCGACTTTTCAAAATCACCAGACAATAAAAGAAAAATGCATCAGGAATGAAATCTGACACAGCGTGGCTGGAACTAATTAAACATTACGATCTCGTCAAGGATTATGCAGCTAAGGAGTGGTGGCTGAGGCAGTGGAAAGAGAAAAGCCAATATGGCGTGGTGACGAGTGAGGTGCAACTCTTGAAATAGATGCAGCAGATTTGTGCCTTGGTAAGAAGAATTAGTGGACAAACTGACAACGAGAGAGGGGGGACCGAGCCAACGAGGAAGAGCACTGTTCTTATGCTAAAATCCATTATGGTACATACACCGGGGCAGGATACCCGATAGGCATAGGCAAGGTGGAAGAGATCAAATAAGACATTGAGAAAAGGATGCAAAAAAGAAAAGAACGAAGTTGCAAGAAAGAGAGAAAAGAGCATACTATAGACTCCGCGAATACAAGTCAGTAGACTCAGCGATTACAAGTCAGTATTTGTCTCACCGTACGTCTTCTTCACCCCGACTTGCTTCTTTCTGCTCTTTTCATTCAAATAAGCTCTTCCCACAACCTTTCATTGCCATTTGTCTTCGAATCCTCTTCGGCAACGCTGGGCCGGTCGAAGGGCGCTTCCAGCTCGTTAAAGCAACCACAGGAGAAGAACCACAAGGAACGGCACTACAGGTATGGTACGAACCATGCTCTAAGATTGATAAACTACATCATCCAAGACTTCAATACGAATCCATAGGTGAGGAGAGCAAGCCAATGAAGTCAGCCCATTAGCTAGATTGGCAATAAGCATTACAGGAGTCAGTCTGTCCAGTATGTAAGCCATGAGTCTACTACTTAAGCCTATGCAGTCTGTCCAGTATGCCTCATGCTGTAGTATGTCCGATATGTCATGTAAGCCATGGAGTGTATGGACTAAGTAAAAGCAATGGGCTAGGATTGGGACTGCCTACCTTCTACAACCATTCCTACAGGACACCAACTATGCTGCCTAGGGCTATCATGAACACAAGGACAGAGTGAGGATTTGATTCACCTTAATCGCTACGCGCCTTGATTAATGATATTTAATTCATCCTTTCTATATGATATTGAAAGAGTCTAGTGGGTGAGAAAGATCAAGTAAAATAAAACTCCAAGACTTCAATACGAGTCCTATAAACAATAAAGGGACAGTTAAAGAGAACAGACTAAACAGTAGCGGAAGGTAGTCCATTACAGATGCCGCAGTGCCTTTATTAATTATAAAAGCAGTTATGACTAAACAGATGTCACAGTAGCCCAAGCCATAGGCCCTTACTTAATATAATATAATAGGCTTTCTTATCCACGGAAGAAAATGTGTGGTACTGGATGTGGCCTCCCTAATATTTGAATCGCATCATCCCCGGTGCCATGATCTATCACTTCCTTCGCAGTTTTCTTCTCCTCAACGAATGATAAAATAGGATCACCTCTTGCACCAAAGCAACACACTAATAGGTAGTCTCATCATAGGTCTAATCTTGCCCCACTTTCACTAAGGGAGAAGAATCAAAGGCTTTGACTTAGGCACTGCTGGCCCGTACGGAAGTGCTGCGAGCAGAAGTGAAATGAATGGGCAACGAGTCCAGATGTATGAATTCCCTAAATGGATGGAGACGATATTCTTCAACAACAAGATGAAGAAGGAAAAGCCGAAGTAGATGACCTATGAATGGGGGAAAACCTACAGATGAAAAGCAGGATATAAGTTTGTTTGATAGTAAGCTAAGCTCGTAGGAGCCGCAAGAGGCCATGTTGGAGGAGCTAAGAGCACTTGAAAAGAATCAAACTTGGGATCTTGTCAAACTCCCTAAGACAGCCTGCTACGAGCCCACTATTTGCACTACACTACTAGTTATCTCACTTGAAACCCTTTGGAAAGGACCCACAAATAGCAAGAACCATAGGGCGGAAAGGGGCAAAAGTAAAGTAAAGTTGTGGCAGAGAGTATGACCACACATAGTTTTTTTCCTGGGTGGGGGGTTAGGTATCCCCTTTCCTATCTGTCTTACTTTCATGTCCTGGCTTTCTATTTGCAAATTCCTAGTAGGCCAGTGTCCCTTTCAAATTGGTTACGGGGGCCTACCTCTTTCATAAAGCTGGAGTCTTTCCCAAGCACGCTTAATGGGGCAGGGATACGGTTTTCTAACCAGTTGTTTACCAGAAAGTATAAGTTTCTACTTTTTGACCATCCCCGCTTAGCGCCCTTCGCTTCTTTGCAATGGCTTTCGTTCTAAGCACTAGGCTAAAAAGAAGCTTCTTCCTCTGTGAAAATAAGTCAGATTTAGTTGAGATTCGGCTTTGCCTTAGCTTGGCCAACAGTCCATCCGCTTTCAGTATTGATGAAGAACGCAGGTACCCTATAAGCAGAAGTACAAGCCAACGCCGAGAAGATAGGAATCAGTAAGAAGTCGTACAAGCATAGCATGAAGCAATAGGGATGAAGGAGGGATAAGATAAGACTCAAGAGCTATAAGCTAACCTTGGGGTTCCTTATAAGCATAAGCACTTGTCTTCTTTCTAACATCACCAGGTGTCAAGCCACCCGGTTCTCTTCCTCTATCCTTCTGTACGAGTTATCCGGTGCTTAGGCTTGGATTCCTCCCACCTGAGCATTCTACTTCCCCCTATTGGCTTACAACTCTCGCCCTCTAGTTACATACTATCTTCTTACTGTGGATCACCATCTTGTTAGGCATTCCACGAATTCCAAATTTCTTTAATGCGACTCAAAAATTATTGCGATAAGTTAGACCTGCTGGGAGGAGATTACCTCTGAGAAACTTCTCATTTTTCTTGGTGGGACAGGGTTGCTTGTCTCTTTTACAGATAGTGGGGGCATCAAAGTTAGGATTCCTTTAAAGATGTGGGGGAAAAGTATTAGCACTGGTAGACTGGTCCAGGAGTTTAGGGGTGGCCTTAACCGTCTCACAATGGCAAACTTCCTCAAGCTACTCAATGAACACGTTGAGGCCTACCTACGCACTTCTTTCCAATATCCTCTATCTAAAAATCAAGTCGTTACGCATTTCTCGCTTCCACAAGGACGAAAAAATAGGACGATTACGGAACTTTTTCTGTCCCCAACTTTTCCCACATTTATTCGTTTACTTTTTCGTATCACTAATTCAGGAAAGTCCCTCTATGGACTGATGTTCTCCGTTTTACGGATCCAAAAGTGGGTAACGCATTGCGATCTCTAGATTTTATGGCTGATGCTTATAATATGCCCGCTGCAGAAGCGAAACCTGTTGCCATCGTCATTTCAATCACAATTAAGGGAGACCGAACGGGTTCAAGGCATTGGGCAGAATGAACGCTTTTTCCTCTCCTTTATCCTTGGATTTCTACCCTTAACCAGTACGACGATAGGAAAGATAAGTTGATAAGCGAACTCAGAAAAGGATCAATTCCAGAAGAAGAGACCTCGACTCTGAGTTTAGTAGAGTATAGTCCACGGTGAACGAACGAGTCCCTAGGATAAGTTAAATTGGTAGGTCGAGCTAAGCCAGATGATTAGTAATCAAGATTAGACCAAAACAACTACCGGGGAAATCCTCAACGTGATAAAATACTATTTCATTGAGATGAAAGATGCAAATGGCAAGTCCTCAATGTGGACGATCCCCAGATATACTTCTGCTCTTCTGGGAAATTAGATGGCAAATAAGCATTCGTCAGGAAGGAGGGACGGACTTTGCTTTGGCGGGATCAGGAATTTCCAAATCCTACTCTTTATCACCTTAGATTATATATAATGAAGAAGAAAGGAGTGATTCCTCGAGTAGATTTATGTTTCTGCTGAATGAATAAATATGAGATGGAGGGTCACACTTACGATGGCACGCACCGCACTTCGAGAGGAAGGGGTCTTCGGTTCGCATTCTTTTCATCGTCGACAACGCGCTAGTTTGCGAAAAATCCCTTGCCTTGCTTCTTAGGAGGAGAGGAGTACGCATCCCGTGCCAACTACATAATGCCTGATGGCCAAACAAGGCTTCTGACTACGAAAGACACCACCCCAGCAGGGAAAGGCGTGAAGCGTAAAAAGCAGCTAATCTGGAAGTCCGGTAGTAATCGAAGTAATCCGTCAAGGCGAGCCAAAGAAGGAACCGAGAAATCTGAGAATTGGCAATCCAGAAGTGGGTGTCGGAAAAGAAGAGACAAGACTTTCCCTCATTCATTCCTTAGATTAGGACGGGGAAGCTTCCTAGAGAGTAGTTAACCCGGGTTAGCTTTGATGGACTACTTACTGGCGCACGGTATTCATATGAGAAAAGGTTGTTCGTGGATAACAGTTGTATTTCTTTACTTGACCCGTACTTCCTTCCCTTAACCTGATCCAGCTAGTCTTTCCTAAGAGATAGGAAGCCGAGAAACTAAACAGGGGATAGCTATCGAGAGAAGCATCGAAAGTATAGAACCCCGGAGCGAGGGGAAGGTCGGATCCTTGACCGAGAGGAGGCCATCCCGAGTTGGTAAGAGGTTGGAAAAGAGGAAAGCAGCTACCCGACCGCGCTAGTTGCTCAATCCGTGGCTTGTGATACTAAAGAAACCAAGCAAGAAAACGGATGCTATGCTAGTTAGCGCTACGAGCAATCAAACGGATATGCTCAAAGGAAAGAACGGACATTTCTACGAGTGAACTCTTCATTCAATAAACAAAGCATGATTGGAGCAAGCTGCCTTGACCAATATACTGGACCATCTGAGAAGAAAGGGGTGATTCCTACTATGACACCAGATAATCCACCAGAGAATAGTCAATCCTAAACTAGATAAAGCCGAGTATGCGAGGAAGCCTAGGTAGCTGTTTGATCGGAGGAAGCACGGCGGAAGGAGGCGGCTAGAACATTCCCTCAAGGAAGAAGCCATATGTTGTCTTACCATGAGCTGTATCCATTGGTCAAAATGGAAATCATTGGTTATTAGTTCGGAAAAGAGTATCAGTCCCGGATAAATCCACTTAAGAAGCTGCTTCTTTTGCTGGGAGCAAGGAACGAACAAGAAAGGTCTTGAGCTGCCAAGAAGAATTCAAAGCGTAGGGTGCACTGCACCCTGGCGGCTACTCTGGTTAATCGCATTACGGTGATCGTTCTTTCCTTCTGGTCTCGTATCCATGCCCATGCTTTCTTCTTTGCGCACTGTTCGTTATGTCCTTAGCCTCCGCTTTGCAATCATTAAATGAACTAGTACACTCAATCGCTGGTTCGACATCTGCCTTCCCTTCTCTGGAGCAGTTATGTAGATAGGAGTGGTAGGAATCAGCGAGCATGTTGCCATTCGAGGTAGTCCAACCTTCCTATTAATTAGAATTCTGGGTAACCCTATCGTTGATTGACGGATCGGAGGGACTAAACTGTTCCCTTTCCTTGCGGTTATCTATTTCCTGTTCGTGCTGCGCCATCAGATTAATCGTATCGTGATCCTGGTATCGCTCGAGCATCTCTTTCTGATGAAACCTTTGCCCTTGCTTTCTCCACTACACCTGGTAACGCACAGTGCTTCTTTCTTCGATCTATCCAAGGGAGGCTTATTCCTTTAAGCAGAGTATCCAGTTCGGCATTCCCCTTTTCTTTCTGATCGTGGTCCTTCTCCTTTATCCGAATCCGAGTGACTTCCTATTCGAAAAGAAACAACTACTGTCACTCAAGAAAGCAGATCAAGAAAGCTGAGCCATAACTTCACCTCCAACCCAACCCTATGCTAAAGAAGGTGCAAGAAAAGCTTATGCTGGTGCAAGAACTTACCCTCTCTACGAAAGAGACCTTGCCACAGCCCACTTCCTCGGACGAGTTATATTCCTTTTTTGCTATTACCCCACTCTCTGCTTCTTCTATATCTGATGATACCTTAGCCGAGGACGAAAACGACTACGACGAAGAAAAACGAATGAAGGCCGATTTCCTTTTCCCGGTGGTGGGTACCTCGACTCCAATAACAAAAGAAGAACAGTCTCCCGTACTGCCAATCTACACTACACGAAGAAGGGAGGAAAGCCGTTGATTGATTGCAGCCTCGGTTCAAATCTCTTGTCTGTTCTCTAGTCTCTAGCAGCAAGGAATGATTGCCCCGGCCCACGCTTGGAATAATAGGGTTGCCTACTTGAATGCTGGACACACTTTTTCTGATCTGCTGGCAGCCGAATTGGAAACAAGGTCAGATATCAAGAGATCCAATCTTAGGCTGTATCAAACTTCCGACTTCATGAACTCCCCTTCCACCTATCAAGGTCCAAAGGACCGATATCAGCTCCCATCCCATCCCGACAAACAGAAATGATCTCATTCATTCACATCTGGTACCAATACCAATCAATGTGTCAGTTCACTCAATGCGAGTAGAATACGAAAGACAGAACAGGGACCTGGCCAATGGATAAGAAATGGGTAGATTCACACCGGCCTCAAAGAGTTGTCAGTCCCTTTCGAGTAAGCAGCCTAGCCGGCGATTGTGACAGAACTCGGCTAAGAGGTCAATGCTAAGAAGCAGTCAACTCAATTCAAGTCAAGGTGCCGGGATAGCCACTATTTATCCGGCCAGTGGAATAGCTTTCCACCGAGCCCCAAGCAAGTAAGTAATTCGCTTTCCTCCGTTCGTGTAAGCACTCATGCTTCCACTTCACTCCAGAAAGGAAGCTAAGCTCATTTCTGCCATAGAAACAAACTCATTTCGGGGCG
>NW_023367103.1:0-53434 GCF_902167145.1 Zea mays | reverse complement strand
ACCTCTGGTCGATGATCAATGGCCACACAACCCCCATTTTTTTATGAAAATAGCCATGAGCGACCATTTTCAATAATACTAGAGGCTTAGACCTACGGATTTTTGACCAAGAAATGGTCTCCACCAGAAAATCAAGAATGTGATCTATGGCAAGGAAAAATATGTGGGGTAGGTGTATGAGCCTCTGGTCGATGATCAATGGCACACAACCCCATTTTTGCGAAAAATAGCCATGAATGACCATTTACAATGATACCGAAGGCTAACACTACGGATTTTTGACAAGAAAATGGTCTCCACCAGAAATCCAAGAATGTGATCTATGGCAAGGAAACATATGTAGTGAGGTGTATGAGCCTCTGGTCGAATATCAATGGACACAACCCCCATTTGTCGAAAATAGCCATGGACGACCATTTTCAATAATATCGAGGCTAACACCTACGGATTTTGACAAGAAATGGTCTCCACCAGAAATCCAAGAATGTGATCTATGGCAAGGAAACATATGCGGGGTGAGGTGTATGAGCCTCTGGTCGACGATCAATGGCCACACAACCCCCATTTTGCCGAAAATAGCCATGAATGACCATTTCAATAATACCGAGGCTAACACGTACGAGTTTTTAACCAAGAAATGGTCTCCACCAGAAATCCAAGAATGTGATCTATGGCAAGGAAAATATGTGGGGTGAGGTGTATGAGCCTCTGGTCGATGATCAATGGCCACACAACCCCCATTTTTGTCGAAAATAGCCATGAACGACCATTTCAATAATACCGAAGGCTAACTCCTACGGATTTTGACCAAGAAATGATCTCCACCCAGAAATCAAGAATGTGATCTATGGCAAGGAAACATATGTGGGGTGAGTGTATGAGCCTCTAGTCGATGATCAATGGCCACACAACCCCCATTTTGCGAAAATAGCCATGAATGACCATTTACAATATACGAAGGCTAACACGTACGGATTTTTGACCAAGAAATGGTCTCCACCAGAAATCAAGAATGTGATCTATGGCAAGGAAACATATGCGGGGTGAGGTGTATGAGCCTCTGGTCGATGATCAATGGCCACACAACCCCATTTTTGTCGAAAATAGCCATGAACGACCATTTTCAATAACCGAAGGCTAAACACGTACGAGTTTTTAACCAAGAAATGGTTTCCACCAGAAATCCAAGAATGTAACTATGGCAAGTAAACATATGTGGGGTGAGGTTTATGAGCCTCTAGTCGATGATAAATGGCCACAACCCCCATTTTTTATGAAAATAGCCATGAGCGACCTTGAAAATAGCCATGAGCGACCATTTTCAAATACTGAGGCTAACACCTACGGATTTTAGACCAAGAAATGGTCTCCACCAGAATCAAGAATGTGATCTATGCAAGGAAACATATGTGGGGTGAGGTGTATGAGCGTCTGGTCGATGATCAATGGCCACACAACCCCCATTTTTGTCGAAAATAGCCATGAACGGACCATTTTTCAATAATACCAAAGGCTAACACCACTACGGATATTTGACCAAGAAATGGTCTCAACCAGAAATCCAAGAATGTGATCTATGGCAAGGAAACATATGTGGGGTGAGGTTTTATGAGCCTCTAGTCGATGATAAATGGCCACACAACCCCCATTTTTTATGAAAATAGCCATGAGCGACCTTGAAATAGCCCATGAGCGACCATTTTCAATAATACTAGAGGCTAACACCTACGGATTTTTAGACCAAGAAATGGTCTCCACCAGAAATCCAAGAATGTGATCTATGGCAAGGAAACATATGTGGGGTGAGGTGTATGAGCGTCTGGTCGATGATCAATGGCCACACAACCCCCATTTTTGTCGAAATAGCCATGAACGACCATTTTCAATAATACCAAAGGCAACACCTACGGATTTTTGACCAAGAAATGGTCTCCACCAGAAATCCAAGAATGTGATATATGGCAAGGAAACATATGTGGGGTGAGGTGTATGAGCCTCTAGTCGATGATCAATGGCCACACAACCCCCATTTTTGTCGAAAATAGCCATGAACGACCATTTTCAAAAATACCAAAGGCTAACACGTACGGATTTTTTAACCAAGAAATGGTCTCCACCAGAAATCCAAGAATGTGATCTATGGCCAAGGAAACATATGTGGGGTGAGGTGTACGAGCCTCTGGTCGATGATCAATGGCCACACAACCCCCATTTTGCCAAAAATAGCCATGAATGACCATTTTCAATAATACCGAAGGCTAACACGTACGAGTTTTTAACCAAGAAATGGTTTCCACCAGAAATCCAAGAATGTAATCTATGGCAAGGAAACATATGTGGGGTGAGGTTTATGAGCCTCTAGTCGATGATAAATGGCCACACAACCCCATTTTTTATGAAAATAGCCATGAGCGACCTTGAAAATAGCCATGAGCGACCATTTTTCAATAATACTAGAGGCTAACACCTATGGATTTTAGACCAAGGAAAAGGTCTCCACCAGAAATCCAAGAATATCAATGGACACACAACCCCCATTTTTGTCGAAAATAAGCCCATGAACGACCATTTTCAATAATATCGAAGGCTAACACCTACGGATTTTTTGACCAAGAAATGGTCTCCACCAGAAATCCAAGAAATGTGATCTATGGCAAGGAAACATATGTGGGGTGGTGTAGAGCCTCTGGGTCGACGATCAATGGCCACACAACCCCCATTTTGCGAAAATAGCATGAATGACCATTTTCAATAATACCGAAGGCTAACAGTACGAGTTTTAACCAAGAAATGGTCTCACCAGAAATCCAAGAATGTGATATTATGGCAAGGAAACATATGTGGGGTGAGGTGTATGAGCCTATGGCGATGATCAATGGCCACACAACCCCCATTTTGCGAAAATAGCCATGAACGACATTTTCATATACCGAAGCTAACTCCTACGGATTTTTGACCAGAATGTCTCCACCAGAAATCCAAGAATGTGATCTATGGCAAGGAAACATATGTGGGGTGAGGTGTATGAGCCTCTAGTCGATGATCAATGGCCACACAACCCCCATTTTTGTCGAAAATAGCCATGAATGACCATTACAATATACGAAGGTAACTCGTACGGATTTTTGACCAAGAAAGGTCTCCACCAGAATCCAAGAATGTGATCTATGGCAAGGAAACATATGTGGGGTGAGGGTATGAGCCTCTAGCGATGATCAATGGCCACACAACCCCCATTTTTGTCGAAAATAGCCATGAACGACCATTTTCAATAATACCGAAGGCTAACACGTACGAGTTTTTAACCAAAGAAATGGTTTCCACCAGAAATCCAAGAATGTAATCTATGGCAGAAACATATGTGGGGTGAGGTTATGAGCCTCTAGTCGATGATAAATGGCCACACAACCCCCATTTTTTATGAAAATAGCCATGAAGCGACCTTGAAAATAGCCATGAGCGACCATTTCAATAATATAGAGGCTAACATACGGATTTTAGACCAAGAAATGGTCTCCACCAGAAATCCAAGAATGTGATCTATGCAAGGAAACATATGTGGGGTGAGGTGTATGAGGTCTAGGGCGATGATCAATGGCCACACAACCCCATTTTTGTCGAAAATAGCCATGAACGACCATTTTCAATAATACAAAGGCTAACACATACGGATATTTGACCAAGAAATGGTCTCAACCAGAAATCCAAGAATGTGATCTATGGCAAGGAAACATATGTGGGGTGAGGTTTATGAGCTCTAGTCGATGATAAATGGCCACACAACCCCCATTTTTTATGAAAATAGCCATGAGCGACCTTGAAAATAGCCATGAGCGACCATTTTCAATAATACTAGAGGCTAACACCTACGGATTTTAGACCAAGAAATGGTCTCCACCAGAAATCCAAGAATGTGATCTATGGCAAGGAAACCTATGTGGGGTGAGGTGTCTATGAGCCGTCTGGTCGATGATCAATGGCCACACAACCCCCATTTTTGTCGAAAATAGCCATGAACGACCATTTTCAATAATACCGAAGGCTAACACCTACGGATTTTTGACCAAGAAATGGTCTCCACCAGAAATCCAAGAATGTGATATATGGCAAGGAAACATAGTGGGGTGAGGTGTATGAGCCTCTAGTCGATGATCAATGGCCACACAACCCCCATTTTTGTCGAAAATAGCCATGAACGACCATTTTCAAAAATACCAAAGGCTAACACGTACGGATTTTTAACCAAGAAATGGTCTCCACCAGAAATCCAAGAATGTGATCTATGGCAAGGAAACATATGTGGGGTGAGGTGTACGAGCCTCTGGTCGATGATCAATGGCCACACAACCCCCATTTTGCCGAAAATAGCCATGAATGACCATTTTTCAATAATACCGAAGGCTAACACGTACGAGTTTTTAACCAAGAAATGGTTTCCACCAGAAATCCAAGAATGTAATCTATGGCAAGGAAACATATGTGGGGTGAGGTTTATGAGCCTCTAGTCGATGATAAATGGCCACACAACCCCCATTTTTTATGAAAATAGCCATGAGCGACCTTGAAAATAGCCATGAGCGACCATTTTTCAATAATACTAGAGGCTAACACCTATGGATTTTAGACCAATAAATGGTCTCCACCAGAAATCCAAGAATGTGATCTATGGCAAGGAAACATATGTGGGGTGAGGTGTATGAGCGTCTGGTCGATGATCAATGGCCACACAACCCCCATTTTTGTTGAAAATAGCCATGAACGACCATTTTCAATAATACCGAAGGCTAACACCTACGGATTTTTGACCAAGAAATGGTCTCCACCAGAAATCCAAGAATGTGATCTATGGCAAGGAAACATATGTGGGGTGAGGTGTATGAGCCTCTAGTCGATGATCAATGGCCACACCATTGATCATCGACCAGACGCTCATACACCTCACCCCACATATGTTTCCTTGCCATAGATCACATTCTTGGATTTCTGGTGGAGACCATTTCTTGGTTAAAAACTCGTACGTGTTAGCCTTCGGTATTATTGAAAATGGTCATTCATGGCTATTTTCGGCAAAATGGGGGTTGTGTGTCCATTGATCATCGACAAGAGGCTCGTACACCTCACCCCACATATGTTTCCTTGCCATAGATCACATTCTTGGATTTCTGGTGGAGACCATTTCTTGGTTAAAAATCCGTACGTGTTAGCCTTTGGTATTTTTGAAAATGGTCATTCATGGCTATTTTCGACAAAAATGGGGGTTGTGTGGCCATTGATCATCGACTAGAGGCTCATACACCTCACCCCACATATGTTTCCTTGCCATAGATCACATTCTTGGATTTCTGGTGGAGACCATTTCTTGGTCAAAAATCCATAGGTGTTAGCCTTCGGTATTATTGAAAATGGTCGTTCATGGCTATTTTCGACAAAAATGGGGGTTGTGTGGCCATTGATCATCGACCAGAGGCTCATACACCTCACCCTACATATGTTTCCTTGCCATAGATCACATTCTTGGATTTCTGGTGGAGACCATTTCTTGGTCAAAATTCGTAGGTGTTAGCCTTCGGTATTATTGAAAATGGTCGTTCATGGCTATTTTCGACAAAAATGGGGGTTGTGTGGCCATTGATCATCGACCAGACGCTCATACACCTCGCCCCACATATGTTTCCTTGCCATAGATCACATTCTTGGATTTCTGGTGGGAAACCATTTCTTGGTCAGAAATCCGTAGGTGTTAGCCTTCGGTATTATTGAAAATAGTCGTTCATGGCAATTTTTGACAAAAATGGGGGTTGTGTGGTAATACCGAAGGCTAACTCCTACGGATTTTTGACCAAGAAATGGTCTCCACCAGAAATCCAAGAATGTGATCTATGGCAAGGAAACATATGTGGGGTGAGGTGTATGAGCCTCTGGTCGATGATCAATGGCCACACAACCCCCATTTTTTATGAAAATAGCCATGAGCGACCATTTTCAATAATACTAGAGGCTAACACCTACGGATTTTTGACCAAGAAATGGTCTCCACCAGAAATCCAAGAATGTGATCTATGGCAAGGAAACATATGTGGGGTGAGGTGTATGAGCCTCTGGTCGATGATAAATGGAAATGGGGGTTGTGTGGCCATTGATCATCGACAAGAGGCTCATACCACACAACCCCCATTTTCCCGAAATAGCCATGAACGGACCATTTTCAATAATACCGAAGGCTAACACCTACGGATTTTTGACAAGAAATGGTCTCCACCAGAAATCCAAGAATGTGATCTATGGCAAGGAAACATATGTGGGGTGAGGTGTATGAGCCTCTAGTCGATGATCAATGGCCACACAACCCCCATTTTTGTCGAAAATAGCCATGAATGACCATTTTCAAAAATACCAAAGGCTAACACGTACGGATTTTTGACCAAGAAATGGTCTCCACCAGAAATCCAAGAATGTGATCTATGGCAAGGAACATATGTGGGGTGAGGTGTACGAGCCTCTGGTCGATGATCAATGGCCACACAACCCCGATTTTGCCGAAAATAGCCATGAACGACCATTTTCAATAATACCGAAGGCTAACACGTACGAGTTTTTGACCAAGAAATGGTTTCCACCAGAAATCCAAGAATGTAATCTATGGCAAGGAAACATATGTGGGGTGAGGTTTATGAGCCTCTGGTCGACGATCAATGGCCACACAACCCCATTTTTTTATGAAAATAGCCATGAGCGACCATTTTCAATAATATTAGAGGCTAAGACCTACGGATTTTTGACCAAGAAATGGTCTCCACCAGAAATCCTAGAATGTGATCTATGGCAAGGAAACATATGTGGGGTGAGGTGTATGAGCCTCTAGTCGATGATAAATGGCCACACAACCCCCATTTTTTATGAAAATAGCCATGAGCGACCTTGAAAATAGCCATGAGCGACCATTTTCAATAATACTAGAGGCTAACACCTACGGATTTTAGACCAAGAAATGGTCTCCACCAGAAATCCAAGAATGTGATCTATGGCAAGGAAACATATGTGGGGTGAGGTGTATGAGCCTCTAGTCGATGATAAATGGCCACACAACCCCCATTTTTTATGAAAATAGCCATGAGCGACCTTGAAAATAGCCATGAGCGACCATTTTCAATAATACTAGAGGCTAACACCTACGGATTTTAGACCAAGAAATGGTCTCCACCAGAATTCCAAGAATGTGATCTATGGTAAGGAAACATATGTGGGGTGAGGTGTACGAGCCTCTTGTCGATGATCAATGGCCACACAACCCCCATTTTTATGAAAATAGCCATGAGCGACCATTTTCAATAATACTAGAGGCTAACACCTACGGATTTTAGACCAAGAAATGGTCTCCACCAGAAATCCAAGAATGTGATCTATGGCAAGAAAACATATGTGGGGTGAGGTGTATGAGCGTCTGGTCGATGATCAATGGCCACACAACCCCCATTTTGCCGAAAATAGCCATGAACGACCATTTTCAATAATACCGAAGGCTAACACGTACGAGTTTTTGACCAAGAAATGGTCTCCACCAGAAATCCAAGAATGTGATCTATGGCAAGGAAACATATGTGGGGTGAGGTGTATGAGCCTCTGGTCGACGATCAATGGCCACACAACCCCCATTTTTGTCGAAAATAGCCATGAATGACCATTTACAATAATACCGAAGGCTAACACCTACGGATTTTTGACCAAGAAATGGTCTCCACCAGAAATCCATGAATGTGATCTATGGCAAGGAAACATATGTGGGGTGAGGTGTATGAGCCTCTGGTCGATGATCAATGGCCACACAACCCCCATTTTTGTCGAAAATAGCCATGAACGACCATTTTCAATAATATCGAAGGCTAACACCTACGGATTTTTGACCAAGAAATGGTCTCCACCAGAAATCCAAGAATGTGATCTATGGCAAGGAAACATATGTGGGGTGAGGTGTATGAGCCCTTGGTCGATGATCAATGGCCACACAACCCCCATTTTTGTCGAAAATAGCCATGAACGACCATTTTCAATAATACCGAAGGCTAACACGTATGGATTTTCGACCAAGAAATGGTCTCCACCAGAAATCCGATAATGTGATCTATGGCAAGGAAACATATGTGAGGTGAGGTGTACGAGCCTCTGGTCGATGATCAATGGCTACACAGCCCCCATTTTTGTCAAAAATAGCCATGAACGACCATTTTCAATAATACCGAAGGCTAACACCTACGGATTTTTGACCAAGGAATGGTCTCCACCATAAATCCAAGAATGTGATCTATGGCAAGGAAACATATGTGCAGTGAGGTGTATGAGCCTCTGGTCGATGATCAATGGCCACACAACCCCCATTTTGTCAAAAATAGCCATGAACGACCATTAGCCTTTGGTATTTTTGAAAATGGTCGTTCATGGCTATTTTCGACAAAAATGGGGGTTGTGTGGCCATTGATCATCAACTAGAGGCTCATACACCTCACCCCACATATGTTTCCTTGCCATAGATCACATTCTTGGATTTCTGGTGAGACCATTTCTTGGTCAAAAATTCGTAGGTGTTAGCCTTCGGTATTATTGAAAATGGTCGTTCATGGCTATTTTCGACAAAAATGGGGGTTGTGTGGCCATTGATCATCGACCAGACGCTCATACACCTCACCCCACATATGTTTCCTTGCCATAGATCACATTCTTGGATTTCTGGTGGAGACCATTTCTTGGTTAAAAACTCGTACGTGTTAGCCTTCGGTATTATTGAAAATGGTCGTTCATGGCTATTTTCGACAAAAATTAGGGTTGTGTGGCCATTGATCGTCGACCAGAGGCTCATACACCTCACCCCATATATGTTTCCTTGCCATAGATCACATTCTTGGATTTCTGGTGGAGACCATTTCTTGGTCAAAAATCCGTAGGTGTTAGCCTTCGATATTATTGAAAATGGTCGTTCATGGCTATTTTCGACAAAAATGGGGGTTGTGTGGCCATTGATCATCGACCAGAGGCTCATACACCTCACCCCACATATGTTTCCTTGCCATAGATCACATTCTTGGATTTCTGGTGGAGACCATTTCTTGGTCAAAAATCCGTAGGTGTTAGCCTTCGGAATTATTGAAAATGGTCGTTCATGCCTATTTTCGACAAAAATGGGGGTTGTGTGGCCATTGATCATCGACCAGACGCTCATACACCTCACCCCACATATGTTTCCTTGCCATAGATCACATTCTTGGATTTCTGGTGGAGACCATTTCTTGGTCTAAAATCCGTAGGTGTTAGCCTCTAGTATTATTGAAAATGGTCGCTCATGGCTATTTTCAAGGTCGCTCATGGCTATTTTCATAAAAAATGGGGGTTGTGTGGCCATTTATCATCGACTAGAGGCTCATAAACCTCACCCCACATATGTTTCCTTGCCATAGATTACATTCTTGGATTTCTGGTGGAAACCATTTCTTGGTTAAAACTCGTACGTGTTAGCCTTCGGTATTATTGAAAATGGTCATTCATGGCTATTTTCGGCAAAATGGGGGTTGTGTGGCCATTGATCGTCGACCAGAGGCTCATACACCTCACCCCACATATGTTTCCTTGTCGTAGATCACATTCTTGGATTTCTGGTGGAGACCATTTCTTGGTCAAAAATCCGTAGGTGTTAGCCTTCGATATTATTGAAAATGGTCGTTCATGGCTATTTTCGACAAAAATTTGGGTTGTGTGGCCATTGATCATCGACCAGAGGCTCATACACCTCACCCCACATATGTTTCCTTGCCATAGATCACATTCTTGGATTTCTGGTGGAAACCATTTCTTGGTCAAAAATCCGTAGGTGTTAGCCTTCGGTATTATTGAAAATGGTCGTTCATGGCTATTTTCGGCAAAATGGGGGTTGTGTGGCCATTGATCATCGACCAGAGGCTCGTACACCTCACCCCACATATGTTTCCTTGCCATAGATCACATTCTTGGATTTCTGGTGGAGACCATTTCTTGGTCAAAAATCCGTAGGTGTTAGCCTTCGGTATTATTGAAAATGGTCATTCATGGCTATTTTCGACAAAAATGGGGGTTGTGTGGCCATCGATCATCGACCAGAGGCTCATACACCTCACCCCACATATGTTTCCTTGCCATAGATCACATTCTTGGATTTCTGGTGGAGACCATTTCTTGGTCAAAAATCCGTAGGTGTTAGCCTTCGATATTATTGAAAATGGTCGTTCATGGCTATTTTCGACAAAAATGGGGGTTGTGTGGCCATTGATCATCGACCAGAGGCTCATACACCTCACCCCACATATGTTTCCTTGCCATAGATTACATTCTTGGATTTCTGGTGGAGACCATTTCTTGGTCTAAAATCCGTAGGTGTTAGCCTCTAGTATTATTGAAAATGGTCGCTCATGGCTATTTTCATAAAAAATGGGGGTTGTGTGGCCATTGATCATCGACCAGAGGCTCGTACACCTCACCCCACATATGTTTCCTTGCCATAGATTACATTCTTGGATTTCTGGTGGAAACCATTTCTTGGTTAAAAACTCGTACGTGTTAGCCTTCGGTATTATTGAAAATGGTCATTTCATGGCTATTTTCGGCAAAATGGGGGTTGTGTGGCCATTGATCATCGACCAGAGGCTCATACACCTCACCCCACATATGTTTCCTTGCCATAGATCACATTCTTGGATTTCTGGTGGAGACCATTTCTTGGTCAAAAATCCGTAGGTCTTAGCCTCTAGTATTATTGAAAATGGTCGCTCATGGCTATTTTCATAAACAATGGGGGTTGTGTGGCCATTTATCATCGACTAGAGGCTCATAAACCTCACCCCACATATGTTTCCTTGCCATAGATCACATTCTTGGATTTCTGGTGGAGACCATTTCTTGGTTAAAAACTCGTACGTGTTAGCCTTCGGTATTATTGAAAATGGTCGTTCATGGCTATTTTCGACAAAAATTAGGGTTCTGTGGCCATTGATCGTCGGCCAGAGGCTCATACACCTCACCCCACATATGTTTCCTTGCCATAGATCACATTCTTGGATTTCTGGTTGAGACCATTTCTTGGTCAAAAATCCGTAGGTGTTAGCCTTCGATATTATTGAAAATGGTCGTTCATGGCTATTTTCGACAAAAATGGGGGTTGTGTGGCCATTGATCATCGACCAGAGGCTCATACACCTCACCCCACATATGTTTCCTTGCCATAGATCACATTCTTGGATTTCTGGTGGAGACCATTTCTTGGTCAAAAATCCGTAGGTGTTAGCCTTCGGTATTATTGAAAATGGTCGTTCATGGCTATTTTCGACAAAAATGGGGGTTGTGTGGCCATTGATCATCGACCAGACGCTCATACACCTCACCCCACATATGTTTCCTTGCCATAGATCACATTCTTGGATTTCTGGTGGAGACCATTTCTTGGTCTAAAATCCGTAGGTGTTAGCCTCTAGTATTATTGAAAATGGTCGCTCATGGCTATTTTCAAGGTCGCTCATGGCTATTTTCATAAAAAATGGGGGTTGTGTGGCCATTTATCATCGACTAGAGGCTCATAAACCTCACCCCACATATGTTTCCTTGCCATAGATTACATTCTTGGATTTCTGGTGGAAACCATTTCTTGGTTAAAAACTCGTACGTGTTAGCCTTCGGTATTATTGAAAATGGTCATTTCATGGCTATTTTCGGCAAAATGGGGGTTGTGTGGCCATTGATCATCGACCAGAGGCTCATACACCTCACCCCACATATGTTTCCTTGCCATAGATCACATTCTTGGATTTCTGGTGGAGACCATTTCTTGGTCAAAAATCCGTAGGTCTTAGCCTCTAGTATTATTGAAAATGGTCGCTCATGGCTATTTTCATAAACAATGGGGGTTGTGTGGCCATTTATCATCGACTAGAGGCTCATAAACCTCACCCCACATATGTTTCCTTGCCATAGATCACATTCTTGGATTTCTGGTGGAGACCATTTCTTGGTTAAAAACTCGTACGTGTTAGCCTTCGGTATTATTGAAAATGGTCGTTCATGGCTATTTTCGACAAAAATTAGGGTTCTGTGGCCATTGATCGTCGACCAGAGGCTCATACACCTCACCCCACATATGTTTCCTTGCCATAGATCACATTCTTGGATTTCTGGTTGAGACCATTTCTTGGTCAAAAATCCGTAGGTGTTAGCCTTCGATATTATTGAAAATGGTCGTTCATGGCTATTTTCGACAAAAATGGGGGTTGTGTGGCCATTGATCATCGACCAGAGGCTCATACACCTCACCCCACATATGTTTCCTTGCCATAGATCACATTCTTGGATTTCTGGTGGAGACCATTTCTTGGTCAAAAATCCGTAGGTGTTAGCCTTCGGTATTATTGAAAATGGTCGTTCATGGCTATTTTCGACAAAAATGGGGGTTGTGTGGCCATTGATCATCGACCAGACGCTCATACACCTCACCCCACATATGTTTCCTTGCCATAGATCACATTCTTGGATTTCTGGTGGAGACCATTTCTTGGTCTAAAATCCGTAGGTGTTAGCCTCTAGTATTATTGAAAATGGTCGCTCATGGCTATTTTCAAGGTCGCTCATGGCTATTTTCATAAAAAATGGGGGTTGTGTGGCCATTTATCATCGACTAGAGGCTCATAAACCTCACCCCACATATGTTTCCTTGCCATAGATTACATTCTTGGATTTCTGGTGGAAACCATTTCTTGGTTAAAAACTCGTACGTGTTAGCCTTCGGTATTATTGAAAATGGTCATTCATGGCTATTTTCGGCAAAATGGGGGTTGTGTGGCCATTGATCGTCGACCAGAGGCTCATACACCTCACCCCACATATGTTTCCTTGTCGTAGATCACATTCTTGGATTTCTGGTGGAGACCATTTCTTGGTCAAAAATCTGTAGGTGTTAGCCTTCGATATTATTGAAAATGGTCGTTCATGGCTATTTTCGACAAAAATGGGGGTTGTGTGGCCATTGATCATCGACCAGAGGCTCATACACCTCACCCCACATATGTTTCCTTGCCATAGATTACATTCTTGGATTTCTGGTGGAGACCATTTCTTGGTCTAAAATCCGTAGGTGTTAGCCTCTAGTATTATTGAAAATGGTCGCTCATGGCTATTTTCATAAAAAATGGGGGTTGTGTGGCCATTGATCATCGACCAGAGGCTCGTACACCTCACCCCACATATGTTTCCTTGCCATAGATTACATTCTTGGATTTCTGGTGGAAACCATTTCTTGGTTAAAAACTCGTACGTGTTAGCCTTCGGTATTATTGAAAATGGTCATTCATGGCTATTTTCGGCAAAATGGGGGTTGTGTGGCCATTGATCATCGACCAGAGGCTCATACACCTCACCCCACATATGTTTCCTTGCCATAGATCACATTCTTGGATTTCTGGTGGAGACCATTTCTTGGTCAAAAATCCGTAGGTCTTAGCCTCTAGTATTATTGAAAATGGTCGCTCCTGGCTATTTTCATAAAAAATGGGGGTTGTGTGGCCATTTATCATCGACTAGAGGCTCATAAACCTCACCCCACATATGTTTCCTTGCCATAGATCACATTCTTGGATTTCTGGTGGAGACCATTTCTTGGTTAAAAACTCGTACATGTTAGCCTTCGGTATTATTGAAAATGGTCGTTCATGGCTATTTTCGGCAAAATGGGGGTTGTGTGGCCATTGATCATCGACCAGAGGCTCGTACACCTCACCCCACATATGTTTCCTTGCCATAGACCACATTCTTGGATTTCTGGTGGAGACCATTTCTTGGTAAAAAATCCGTACGTGTTAGCCTTTGGTATTTTTGAAAATGGTCATTCATGGCTATTTTCGACAAAAATGGGGGTTGTGTGGCCATTGATCATCGACTAGAGGCTCATACACCTCACCCCACATATGTTTCCTTGCCATAGATCACATTCTTGGATTTCTTGTGGAGACCATTTCTTGGTCAAAAATCTGTAGGTGTTAGCCTTCGTTATTATTGAAAATGGTCGTTCATGGCTATTTTCGACAAAAATGGGGGTTGTGTGGCCATTGATCATCGACCAGAGGCTCATACACCTCACCCCACATATGTTTCCTTGTCGTAGATCACATTCTTGGATTTCTGGTGGAGACCATTTCTTGGTCAAAAATCCGTAGGTGTTAGCCTCTAGTATTATTGAAAATGGTCGCTCATGGCTATTTTCAAGGTCGCTCATGGCTATTTTCATAAAAAATGGGTGTTGTGTGGCCATTTATCATCGATTAGAGGCTCATAAAACTCACCCCACATATGTTTCCTTGTCGTAGATCACATTCTTGGATTTCTGGTGGAGACCATTTCTTGGTCAAAAATCCGTAGGTCTTAGCCTCTAGTATTATTGAAAATGGTCGCTCATGGCTATTTTCAAGGTCGCTCATGGCTATTTTTCATAAAAAATGGGGGTTGTGTGGCCATTGATCGTCGACCAGAGGCTCATACACCTCACCCCACATATGTTTCCTTGCCATAGATCACATTCTTGGATTTCTGGTGGAGACCATTTTTGGTTAAAAATCCGTACGTGTTAGCCTTTGGTATTTTTGAAAATGGTCATTCATGGGTATTTTCATAAAAATGGGGGTTGTGTGGCCATTGATCATCGACCAGAGGCTCATACACCTCACCCCACATATGTTTCCTTGTCGTAGATCACATTCTTGGATTTCTGGTGGAGACCATTTCTTGGACAAAAATCCGTATGTGTTAGCCTTCGATATTATTGAAAATGGTCGTTCATGGCTATTTTCGACAAAAATGGGGGTTGTGTGGCCATTGATCATCGACCAGAGGCTCATACACCTCACCCCACATATGTTTCCTTGCCATAGATCACATTCTTGGATTTCTGGTGGAGACCATTTCTTGGTCAAAAATCGGTAGGTCTTAGCCTTCGGTATTATTGAAAATGGTCATTCATGGCTATTTTTGGCAAAATGGGGGTTGTGTGGCCATTGATCGTCGACTAGAGGCTCATACACCTCACCCCACATATGTTTCCTTGCCATAGATCACATTCTTGGATTTCTGGTGGAGACCATTTCTTGGTTAAAAATCCGTACGTGTTAGCCTTTGGTATTTTTGAAAATGGTCATTCATGGATATTTTCATAAAAAATGGGGGTTGTGTGGCCATTGATCATCGACCAGAGGCTCATACACCTCACCCCACATATGTTTCCTTGTCGTAGATCACATTCTTGGATTTCTGGTGGAGGCCATTTCTTGGTCAAAAATCCGTAGGTGTTAGCCTTCGGTATTATTGAAAATGGTCGTTCATGGCTATTTTCGACAAAAATGGGGGTTGTGTGCCATTGATCATCGACCAGAGGCTCATACACCTCACCCCACATATGTTTCCTTGCCATATATCACATTCTTGGATTTCTGGTGGAGACCATTTCTTGGTCAAAAATCCGTAGGTCTTAGCCTTCGGTATTATTGAAAATGGTCATTCATGGCTATTTTTGGCAAAATGGGGGTTGTGTGGCCATTGATCGTCGACCAGAGGCTCATACACCTCACCCCACATATGTTTCCTTGCCATAGATCACATTCTTGGATTTCTGGTGGAGACCATTTCTTGGTTAAAAATCCGTACGTGTTAGCCTTTGGTATTTTTGAAAATGGTCATTCATGGCTATTTTCGACAAAAATGGGGGTTGTGTGGCCATTGATCATCGACTAGAGGCTCATACACCTCACCCCACATATGTTTCCTTGCCATAGATCACATTCTTGGATTTCTGGTGGAGACCATTTCTTGGTCAAAAATCCGTAGGTGTTAGCCCTCGGTATTATTGAAAATGGTCGTTCATGGCTATTTTCGACAAAAATGGGGGTTGTGTGGCCATTGATCATCGACCAGACGCTCATACACCTCACCCCACATATGTTTCCTTGCCATAGATCACATTCTTGGATTTCTGGTGGAGACCATTTCTTGGTCTAAAATTCGTAGGTGTTAGCCTCTAGTATTATTGAAAATGGTCGTCGACCAGAGGCTCATACACCTCACCCCACATATGTTTCCTTGCCATAGATCACATTCTTGGATTTCTAGTGGAGACCATTTCTTGGTCAAAAATCCATAGGTGTTAGCCTTCAGTGTCATTGAAAATAGTCATTCATGGCTATTTTCGACAAAAATGGGGGTTGTGTGGCCATTGATCATCGACCAGAGGCTCATACACCTCACCCCACATATGTTTCCTTGCCATAGATCACATTCTTGGATTTCTGGTGGAGACCATTTCTTTGTCAAAAATCCGTACGTGTTAGCCTCTAGTATTATTGAAAATGGTCGCTCATGGCTATTTTCAAGGTCGCTCATGGCTATTTTCATAAAAAATGGGGGTTGTGTGGCCATTGATCATCGACCAGAGGCTCATACACCTCACCCCACATATGTTTCCTTGCCATAGATCACATTCTTGGATTTCTGGTGGAGACCATTTCTTGGTCAAAAATCCGTAGGTGTTAGCCTTCGGTATTATTGTAAATGGTCATTCATGGCTATTTTCGACAAAAATGGGGGTTGTGTGGCCATTGATCATCGACCAGGCGCTCATACACCTCACCCCACATATGTTTCCTTGTCGTAGATCACATTCTTGGATTTCTGGTGGAGACCATTTCTTGGCCAAAAATCCGTAGGTGTTAGCCTTCGGTATTATTGAAAATGGTCGTTCATGGCTATTTTCGACAAAAATGGGGGTTGTGTGGCCATTGATCATCGACCAGAGGCTCGTACACCTCACCCCACATATGTTTCCTTGCCATAGATCACATTCTTGGATTTCTGGTGGAGACCATTTCTTGGTCAAAAACTCGTACGTGTTAGCCTTCGGTATTATTGAAAATGGTCGTTCATGGCTATTTTCGACAAAAATGGGGGTTGTGTTGCCATGGATCATCGACCAGAGGCTCGTACACTTCACCCCACATATGTTTTCTTGCCATAGATCATAATCTTGGATTTCTCGTGGAGACCATTTGTTGGTCAAAAATTCATAGGTGTTAGCCTTCAGTGTCATTGAAAATGGTCATTCGTGGCTATTTTTGACAAAAAATGGGGGTTGTGTCGCCATTGATCATCGACCAGAGGATCGTACACCTCACCCCACATAAGTTTCCTTGCCATATATCACATTCTTGGATTTCTGGTGGAGACCATTTCTTGGTCAAAAATCCGTAGGTGTTAGCCTTCGGTATTATTGAAAATGGTCGTTCATGGCTACTTTCGACAAAAATGAGGGTTGTGTGGCAATTGATCATCGACCAAAGGCTCATACACCTCACCCACATGTGTTTCCTTGCCATAGACCACATTCTTGGATTTCTGGTGGTGACCATTTCTTGGTCAAAAATCCGTAGGTGTTAGCCTTCAGTATTATTGAAAATAGTCGTTCATGGCTATTTTCGACAAAAAAGGGGGTTGTGTGGCCATTTAACATCGACCAGAGGCTCGTACACCTCACCCCACATATGTTTAATTGCCATAGATCACAATCTTGGATTTCTCGTGGAGACCATTTCTTGGTCAAAAATCCGTACGTGTTAGCCTTCGGTATTATTGAAAATGGTCGTTCATGGCTGTTTTCGACAAAAATGGGGGTTGTGTGGCCATTGATCATCGACCAGAGGCTCATACACCTCACCCCACATACGTTTCCTTGCCATAGAGCACACTCTTGGATTTCTGGTGGAGACCATTTCTTGGGCAAAATCCATACGTGTTAGCCTTCAGTATTATTGAAAATGGTCGTTGATCACTATTTTCGACAAAAAATGGGGGTTGTGTGGCCACTGATCATCGACCAGAGGCTCGTACACCTCACCCCAATATGTTTCCTTGCCATAGATCATATTCTTGGATTTCTGGTGGAGACGATTTCTTGGTCAAAAATCCGTAGGTGTTAGCCTTCGGAAGTATTGAAAATGGTCGTTCATGGCTATTTTCGACAAAAATGGGGGTTGTGTGGCCATTGATCATCGATCTGAGGCTCGTACACCTCACCCCACATATGTTTCCTTGCCATAGATCACATTCTTGGATTTCTGGTGGAGATCTTCTCTTGGTCAAAAATCCGTAGTTGTTAGCCTTCGGTATTATTGTAAATGGTCGTTCATGGCTATTTTCGACACAAATGGGGTTGTGTGGCCATTGATCTTCGACCAGAGGCTCATACACCTCACCCCACGTATGTTTTCATGCCATAGATCACATTCTTGGATTTCTGGTGGAGACCATTTCTTGGTCAAAAATCCATACGTGTTAGCCTTCAGTATTATTGAAAATGGTCGTTGATCACTATTTTCGACAAAAATGGGGGTTGTGTGGCCATTTATCATTGACTAGAGGCTCGTACACTTCACCCCACATACGTTTTCTTGCTATAGATCACATTCTTGGATTTCTGGTGGAGACCATTTCTTGGTCAAAAATCCGTAGGTGTTAGCCTTCGGTATTATTGAAAATGGTCGTTCATAGCTATTTTCGACAAAAATGGGGGTTGTGTGGCCATTGATCATCGACCAAAGGCTCATACACCTCACCCCACATATGTTTCCTTGCCATAGACCACATTCTTGGATTTCTGGTGGAGACCATTTCTGGTCAAAAATCCATAGGTGTTAGCCATCAGTGTCATTGAAAATTGCTGCTCCTGGCTATTTTCGACAAAAATGGGGTTGTGTGACCATTGATCATCGACCAGAGGCTCATACACCTCACCCCACATATGTTTCCTTGCCATAGATCACATTCTTGGATTTCTGGTGGAGACCATTTCTTGGTCAAAAATCTGTAGGTGTTAGCCTTCGGTATTATTGAAAATGGTCGTTCATGGCTATTTTCATAAAAAATGGGGGGTGTGTGGCCATTTATCATCGACCAGAGGCTCATACACCTCACCCCACATATGTTTCCTTGCCATAGATTACATTCTTGGATTTCTGGTGGAAACCATTTCTTGGTTAAAAACTCGTACGTGTTAGCCTTCGATATTATTGAAAATGGTCGTTCATGGCTATTTTTGACAAAAATGGGGGTTGTGTGGCCATTGATCATCGACCAGAGGCTCATACACCTCACCCCACATATGTTTCCTTGCCATAGATCACATTCTTGGATTTATGGTGGAGACCATTTCTTGGTCAAAAATCCGTAGGTGTTAGCCTTCGATATTATTGAAAATGGTCGTTCATGGCTATTTTCGACAAAAATGGGGGTTGTGTGGCCATTGATCATCGACCAGAGGCTCGTACACCTCACCCCACATATGTTTCCTTGCCATAGATCACATTCTTGGATTTCTGGTGGAGACCATTTCTTGGTCTAAAATCCGTAGGTGTTAGCCTCTAGTATTATTGAAAATAGTCGCTCATGGCTATTTTCATAAAAAATGGGGGTTGTGTGGCCATTTATCATCGACTAGAGGCTCATAAACCTCACCCCACATATGTTTCCTTGCCATAGATCACATTCTTGGATTTCTGGTGGAGACCATTTCTTGGTCAAAAATCCGTAGGTGTTAGCCTTCGATATTATTGAAAATGGTCGTTCATGGCTATTTTCGACAAAAATGGGGGTTGTGTGGCCATTTATCGTCGACTAGAGGCTCATAAACCTCACCCCACATATGTTTCCTTGCCATAGATTACATTCTTGGATTTCTGGTGGAAACCATTTCTTGGTTAAAAACTCGTACGTGTTAGCCTTTGGTATTATTGAAAATGGTCATTCATGGCTATTTTCGGCAAAATGGGGGTTGTGTGGCCATTGATCGTCGACCAGAGGCTCATACACCTCACCCCACATATGTTTCCTTGTCATAGATCACATTCTTGGATTTCTGGTGGAGACCATTTCTTGGTCAAAAATCCGTAGGTCTTAGCCTCTAATATTATTGAAAATGGTCGCTCATGGCTATTTTCGGCAAAATGGGGGTTGTGTGGCCATTGATCATCGACCAGAGGCTCGTACACCTCACCCCACATATGTTTCCTTGCCATAGATCACATTCTTGGATTTCTGGTGGAGACCATTTCTTGGTCAAAAATCCGTAGGTGTTAGCCTTCGGTATAATTGAAAATGGTCGTTCATGGCTATTTTCGACAAAAATGGGGGTTGTGTGGCCATTGATCATCGACCAGACGCTCATACACCTCACCCCACATATGTTTCCTTGTCGTAGATCACATTCTTGGATTTCTGGTGGAGACCATTTCTTGGTAAAAAATCCGTAGGTGTTAGCCTTCGATATTATTGAAAATGGTCGTTCATGGCTATTTTCGACAAAAATGGGGGTTGTGTGGCCATTGATCATCGACCAGACGCTCATACACCTCACCCCACATATGTTTCCTTGCCATAGATCACATTCTTGGATTTCTGGTGGAGACCATTTCTTGGTCAAAAATTCGTAGGTGTTAGCCTTCGATATTATTGAAAATGGTCGCTCATGGCTATTTTCGACAAAAATGGGGGTTGTGTGGCCATTGATCATCGACCATAGGCTCATACACCTCAAACACATATGTTTCCTTGCCATAGATCACATTCTTGGATTTCTGGTGGAGACCATTTCTTGGTCAAAAACCGTAGGTGTTAGCCTTCGGTATTATTGTAAATGGTCATTCATGGCTATTTTCGACAAAAATGGGGGTTGTGTGGCAATTGATCATCGACCAGAGGCTCGTACACCTCACCCCACATATGTTTCCTTGCCATAGATCACATTCTTGGATTTCTGGTGGAGACCATTTCTTGGGCAAAAATCCGAATGTGTTAGCCTTTGGTATTTTTGAAAATGGTCATTCATGGCTATTTTCGACAAAAATGGGGGTTGTGTGGCCATTGATCTTCGACCAGAGGCTCATACACCTCACCCCACATATGTTTCCTTGTCGTAGATCACATTCTTGGATTTCTGGTGGAGACCATTTCTTGGTCAAAAATCCGTAGGTCTTAGCCTCTAATATTATTGAAAATGGTCGCTCATGGCTATTTTCGGCAAAATGGGGGTTGTGTGGCCATTGATCATCGACTAGAGGCTCATACACCTCACTACACATATGTTTCCTTGCCATAGATCACATTCTTGGATTTCTGGTGGAGACCATTTCTTGGTCTAAAATCCGTAGGTGTTAGCCTCTAGTATTATTGAAAATGGTCGCTCATGGCTATTTTCAAGGTCGCTCATGGCTATTTTCATAAAAAATGGGGGTTGTGTGGCCATTTATCATCGACTCGAGGCTCATAAACCTCACCCCACATATGTTTCCTTGCCATAGATTACATTCTTGGATTTCTGGTGGAAACCATTTCTTGGTTAAAAACTCGTACGTGTTAGCCTTCGGTATTATTGTAAATGGTCATTCATGGCTATTTTCGGCAAAATGGGGGTTGTGTGGCCATTGATCATCGACCAGACGCTCATACACCTCACCCCACATATGTTTCCTTGTCGTAGATCACATTCTTGGATTTCTGGTGGAGACCATTTCTTGGTCAAAAATCCGTAGGTCTTAGCCTCTAATATTATTGAAAATGGTCGCTCATGGCTATTTTCATAAAAAATGGGGGTTGTGTGGCCATTTATCATCGACTAGAGGCTCATAAATCTCACCCCACATATGTTTCCTTGCCATAGATCACATTCTTGGATTTCTGGTGGAGACCATTTCTTGGTCAAAAATCCGTAGGTGTTAGCCTTCGGTATTATTGTAAATGGTCATTCATGGCTATTTTCGGCAAAATGGACCATTTCTTGGTCAAAAATCCGTAGGTGTTAGCCTTCGGTATTATTGAAAATTGTCGTTCATGGCTATTTTTGACAAAAATGGGGGTTGTGTGGCCATTGATCATCGACTAGAGGCTCATACACCTCACCCCACATATGTTTCCTTGCCATAGATCACATTCTTGGATTTCTGGTGGAGACCATTTCTTGGTCAAAAATTCGTAGGTGTTAGCCTTCGGTATTATTGTAAATGGTCATTCATGGCTATTTTCGGCAAAATGGGGGTTCTGTGGCCATTGATCATCGACCAGAGGCTCGTACACCTCACCCCACATATGTTTCCTTGCCATAGATCACATTCTTGGATTTCTGGTGGAGACCATTTCTTGGTCAAAAATCCGTAGGTGTTAGCCTTTGGTATTTTTGAAAATGGTCGTTCATGGCTATTTTCGGCAAAATGGGGGTTGTGCGGCCATTGATCGTCGACTAGAGGCTCATACACCTCACCCCACATATGTTTCCTTGCCATAGATCACATTCTTGGATTTATGGTGGAGACCATTTCTTGGTCAAAAATTTGTAGGTGTTAGCCTTCAGTGTCATTGAAAATGGTCGTTCATGGCTATTTTCGACAAAAATTAGGGTTGTGTGGCCATTGATCGTCGACCAGAGGCTCATACACCTCACCCCACATATGTTTCCTTGCCATAGATCACATTCTTGGATTTCTGGTGGAGACCATTTCTTGGTCAAAAATCCGTAGGTGTTAGCCTTCGGTATTATTGAAAATGGTCGTTCATGGCTATTTTCGACAAAAATGGAGGTTGTGTGGCCATTGATCATCGACCAGAGGCTCATACACCTCACCCCACATATGTTTCCTTGCCATAGATCACATTCTTGGATTTCTGGTGGAGACCATTTCTTGGTCAAAAATTCGTAGGTCTTAGCCTCTAATATTATTGAAAATGGTCGCTCATGGCTATTTTCATAAAAAAATGGGGGTTGTGTGGCCATTTATCATCGACTAGAGGCTCATAAATCTCACCCCACATATGTTTCCTTGCCATAGATCACATTCTTGGATTTCTGGTGGAGACCATTTCTTGGTCAAAAATCCGTAGGTGTTAGCCTTCGGTATTATTGTAAATGGTCATTCATGGCTATTTTCGGCAAAATGGACCATTTCTTGGTCAAAAATCCGTAGGTGTTAGCCTTCGGTATTATTGAAAATGGTCGTTCATGGCTATTTTTGACAAAAATGGGGGTTGTGTGGCCATTGATCATCGACTAGAGGCTCATACACCTCACCCCACATATGTTTCCTTGCCATAGATCACATTCTTGGATTTCTGGTGGAGACCATTTCTTGGTCAAAAATTCGTAGGTGTTAGCCTTCGGTATTATTGTAAATGGTCATTCATGGCTATTTTCGGCAAAATGGGGGTTCTGTGGCCATTGATCATCGACCAGAGGCTCGTACACCTCACCCCACATATGTTTCCTTGCCATAGATCACATTCTTGGATTTCTGGTGGAGACCATTTCTTGGTCAAAAATCCGTAGGTGTTAGCCTTTGGTATTTTTGAAAATGGTCGTTCATGGCTATTTTCGGCAAAATGGGGGTTGTGCGGCCATTGATCGTCGACTAGAGGCTCATACATCTCACCCCACATATGTTTCCTTGCCATAGATCACATTCTTGGATTTATGGTGGAGACCATTTCTTGGTCAAAAATTTGTAGGTGTTAGCCTTCAGTGTCATTGAAAATGGTCGTTCATGGCTATTTTCGACAAAAATTAGGGTTGTGTGGCCATTGATCGTCGACCAGAGGCTCATACACCTCACCCCACATATGTTTCCTTGCCATAGATCACATTCTTGGATTTCTGGTGGAGACCATTTCTTGGTCAAAAATCCGTAGGTGTTAGCCTTCGGTATTATTGAAAATGGTCGTTCATGGCTATTTTCGACAAAAATGGAGGTTGTGTGGCCATTGATCATCGACCAGAGGCTCATACACCTCACCCCACATATGTTTCCTTGCCATAGATCACATTCTTGGATTTCTGGTGGAGACCATTTCTTGGTCAAAAATTCGTAGGTCTTAGCCTTCGGTATTATTGAAAATGACTCATTCATGGCTATTTTCGGCAAAATGGGGGTTGTGTGGCCATTGATCATCGACCATAGGCTCATACACCTCACCCCACATATGTTTCCTTGCCATAGATCACATTCTTGGATTTCTGGTGGAGACCATTTCTTGGTCAAAAATCCGTAGGTGTTAGCCTTCGGTATTATTGTAAATGGTCATTCATGGCTATTTTCGACAAAAATGGGGGTTGTGTGGCCATTAATCATCGACCACAGGCTCATAAAAAATGGGGGTTGTGTGGCCATTTATCATCGACTAGAGGCTCATAGACCTCACCCCACATATGTTTCCTTGCCATAGATCACATTCTTGGATTTCTGGTGGAGACCATTTCTTGGACAAAAATCCGTAGGTCTTAGCCTCTAGTATTATTGAAAATGGTCGCTGTTAGCCTTCGGTATTATTGAAAATGGTCATTCATGGCTATTTTCGACAAAAATGGGGGTTGTGTGGCCATTGATCATCGACTAGAGGCTCATACACCTCACTACACATATGTTTCCTTGCCATAGATCACATTCTTGGATTTCTGGTGGAGACCATTTCTTGGTCTAAAATCCGTAGGTGTTAGCCTCTAGTATTATTGAAAATGGTCGCTCATGGCTATTTTCAAGGTCGCTCATGGCTATTTTCATAAAAAATGGGGGTTGTGTGGCCATTTATCATCGACTAGAGGCTCATAAACCTCACCCCACATATGTTTCCTTGCCATAGATTACATTCTTGGATTTCTGGTGGAAACCATTTCTTGGTTAAAAACTCGTATGTGTTAGCCTTCGGTATTATTGAAAATGGTCGTTCATGGCTATTTTCAAGGTCGCTCATGGCTATTTTCAAGGTCGCTCATGGCTATTTTCATAAAAATGGGGGTTGTGTGGCCATTAATCGTCGACCAGAGGCTCATACACCTCACCCCACATATGTTTCCTTGCCATAGATCACATTCTTGGATTTCTGGTGGAGACCATTTCTTGGTCAAAAATCCGAATGTGTTAGCCTCCGGTATTTTTGAAAATGGTCATTCATGGCTATTTTCGACAAAAATGGGGGTTGTGTGGCCATTGATCATCGACCAGACGCTCATACACCTCACCCCACATATATTTCCTTGCCATAGATCACATTCTTGGATTTATGGTGGAGACCATTTCTTGGTCAAAAATCCGTAGGTGTTAGCCTTCAGTGTCATTGAAAATGGTCGTTCATGGCTATTTTCGACAAAAATTAGGGTTGTGTGGCCATTGATCGTCGACCAGAGGCTCATACACCTCACCCCACATATGTTTCCTTGCCATAGATCACACCATAGATTACATTCTTGGATTTCTGGTGGAAACCATTTCTTGGTTAAAAACTCGTACGTGTTAGCCTTCGGTATTATTGAAAATGGTCATTCATGGCTATTTTCGACAAAAATGGGGGTTATGTGGCCATTGATCATCGACTAGGGGCTCATACACCTCACCCCACATATCTTTCCTTGCCATAGATCACATTCTTGGATTTTTGGTGGAGACCATTTCTTGGTCAAAAATCCGTAGGTGTTAGCCTTCGGTATTATTGTAAATGGTCATTCTATGGCAAGGAAACATATGTGGGGTGAGGTGTATGAGCGTTTGGTCGATGATCAATGGCCACACAACCCCCATTTTTGCCGAAAATAGCCATGAGCGACCATTTTCAATAATACTAGAGGCTAAGACCTACGGATTTTTGACCAAGAAATGGTCTCCACCAGAAATCCAAGAATGTGATCTATGGCAAGGAAACATATGTGGGGTGAGGTGTATGAGCCTCTGGTCGATGATCAATGGCCACACAACCCCCATTTTTGTCGAAAATAGCCATGAATGACCATTTACAATAATACCGAAGGCTAACACCTACGGATTTTTGACCAAGAAATGGTCTCCACCAGAAATCCAAGAATGTGATCTATGGCAAGGTAACATATGTGGGGTGAGGTGTATGAGCGTCTGGTCGATGATCAATGGCCACACAACCCCCATTTCTTGGTTAAAAATCCGTAGGTGTTAGCCTTCGGTATTATGGAAAATGGTCGTTCATGGCTATTTTCTACAAAAATGGGGGTTGTGTGGCCATTGATCATCGACCAGAGGCTCATACACCTCACCCCACATATGTTTCCTTGCCCTAGATCACATTCATGGATTTCTGGTGGAGACCATTTCTTGGTCAAAAATCCGTAGGTCTTAGCCTTCGGTATTATTGAAAATGGTCATTCATGGCTATTTTCGGCAAAATGGGGGTTGTGTGGCCATTGATCATCAACCATAGGCTCATACACCTCACCCCACATATGTTTCCTTGCCATAGATCACATTCTTTGATTTCTGGAGGAGACCATTTCTTGGTCAAAAATCCGTAGGTGTTAGCCTTCGGTATTATTGTAAATGGTCATTCATGGCTATTTTCGACAAAAATGGGGGTTGTGTGGCCATTGATCATCGACCAGAGGCTCATAAATAATGGGGGTTGTGTGGCCATTTATCATCGACTAGAGGCTCATAAACCTCACCCCACATATGTTTCCTTGCCATAGATCACATTCTTGGATTTCTGGTGGAGACCATTTCTTGGTCAAAAATCCGTAGGTCTTAGCCTCTAGTATTATTGAAAATGGTCGCTGTTAGCCTTCGGTATTATTGAAAATGGTCATTCATGGCTATTTTCGACAAAAATGGGGGTTGTGTGGCCATTGATCATCGACTAGAGGCTCATACACCTCACTACACATATGTTTCCTTGCCATAGATCACATTCTTGGATTTCTGGTGGAGACCATTTTTTGGTCTAAAATCCGTAGGTGTTAGCCTCTAGTATTATTGAAAATGGTCGCTCATGGCTATTTTCAAGGTCGCTCATGGCTATTTTCAAAAACAAATGGGGGTTGTGTGGCCATTTATCATCGACCAGAGGCTCATACACCTCACCCCACATATGTTTCCTTGCCATAGATCACATTCTTGGATTTCTGGTGGAGACCATTTCTTGGTCAAAAATCCGTAGGTGTTAGCCTTTGATATTATTGAAAACGGTCATTCATGGCTATTTTCGGCAAAATGGGAGTTGTGTGGCCATTGATCATCGACTAGAGGCTCATACACCTCACCCCACATATGTTTCCTTGTCGTAGATCACATTCTTGGATTTCTGGTGGAGACCATTTCTTGGTCTAAAATCCGTAGGTGTTAGCCTCTAGTATTATTGAAAATGGTCGCTCATGGCTATTTTCGACAAAAATGGGGGTTGTGTTGCCATTGATCATCGACTAGAGGCTCGTACACTTCACCCCACATATGTTTTCTTGCCATAGATCATAATCTTGGATTTCTCGTGGAGACTATTTCTTGGTTAAAAACTCGTACGTGTTAGCCTTCGGTATTATTGTAAATGGTCATTCATGGCTATTTTCGGCAAAATGGGGGTTGTGTGGCCATTGATCATCGACCAGAGGCTCATACACCTCACCCCACATATGTTTCCTTGCCATAGATCACATTCTTGGATTTCTGGTGGAGACCATTTCTTGCTCAAAAATCCGTAGGTGTTAGCCTTCGGTATTATTGAAAATGGTCATTCATGGCTATTTTCGACAAAAATGGGGGTTGTGTGGCCATTGATCATCGACCAGACGCTCATACACCTCACCCCACATATGTTTCCTTGCCATAGATCACATTCTTGGATTTCTGGTGGAGACCATTGAAAGGGAATTAGGCTTACACCTAGTTCCTATATAATTTTGGTGGTTGAATTGCCCAACACAAATCTTTGGACTAACTAGTTTGTTCTAGTGTATAAGTTATACAGGTGCAAAAGGTTCACACTTAGCCAATAAAAAGACCAAGTGTTGGGTTCAACAAAAGAGCAAAGGAGCAACCGAAGGCTCCTCTGGTCTGGCGCACCGGACTGTCCGGTGCACCACCAGACAGTGTCCGGTGCACCAGAGGACTTCAACGCGAACTCGTCGCCTTCGGGAATTCTCCAGAGCCGGCGCGCTATAATTCACCGGACTGTCCGGTGTACACCGGACGGTGTCCGGTGCTCCAACGGGACGCAGCTCAGGAACTCGCCAGCCTTGGGAAATCAGAGCGGCTGCTCCGCTATAATTCACCGGACATGTCCGGTGTGCACCGGACTGTCCGGTGCATCCACGGAGCAAAGGCTACTTCGGCGCCAACGGCTACCTGCGATGCATTTAATGCGCGCGCAGAAGTCAGAGTCGCCCATGCCGGCGCACCGGACAGTGAACAGTGCATGTCCGGTGCGCCACCGGACATCGAGGCGGGCCCAGAAGTCAGAACTCCAACGGTCAGATTCCAACGGCACTGGTGACGTGGCAGGGGCACCGGACATGTCCGGTGTGCACCGGACTGTCCGATGCGCCATCGAACAGACAGCCTCCACCAACGGTTATTTTGGTGGTTGGGGCTATAAATACCCCAACCACCCAACCATTCATTGCATCCAAGTT
Organism: Zea mays; assembly: GCF_902167145.1. Classification (NCBI taxonomy): domain Eukaryota; kingdom Viridiplantae; phylum Streptophyta; class Magnoliopsida; order Poales; family Poaceae; genus Zea; species Zea mays. The sequence continues at coordinate 24,936 of NW_023367103.1, read as the reverse complement.
TTCCACTTCCCAACTACTTACAAGAGCTCTAGCATTCAATTCTAGACACACCAAAGAGATCAAATCCTCTCCAAATTCCACACAACGCCCTAGTGACTAGAGAGAGAGATTTGCTTGTGTTCTTTCGAGCTCTTGCGCTTGGATTGCTTTCTTCTTTCTTGATTCCTTCATTGCGATCAAACTCACTTGTAATTGAGGCAAGAGACACCAAACTTGTGGTGGTCCTTGTGGGAACTTTGTGTTCCAAGTGATTGAGAAGAGAAAGCTCACTCGATCCGTGGGATCGTTTGAGAGAGGGAAGGGTTGAAAGAGACCCGACCTTTGTGGCCTCCTCAACGGGGAGTAGGTTTGAGAGTACCGAACCTCGGTAAAACAAATCCGCGTGTCACACTCTTCATTTGCTTGCGATTTGTTTTCCACCCTCTCTCGCGGACTCGGTTTCATATTTCTAACGCTAACCCGGCTTGTAGTTGTGTTTATATTTGTAAATTTCAGTTTCGCCCTATTCACCCCCCCCCTCTAGGCGACTATCAATTGGTATCAAAGCCAGGTTCTTCATTAGAGCCTAACCGCTCGAAGTAATGTCGGGAGATCACGCCAAGAAGGAGATGGAGACCGGCGAAAAGCCCACTACAAGCCACGGGAGCACTTCATCGGAAGAGTCCCGCACTAAGAGGAAGGAGAAGAAGAAGAGCTCCTCCAACAAAGGGAAGGAGAAGAAATCTTCTTCTCACCACAAAGAGAAGAAGGAGAAATCTTCCTCTCACAAGCCGCATCGGAGTGGGGACAAGCACAAGAGGATGAGGAAAGTAGTCTACTACGAGACCGACACTTCATCAACATCCACCTCCGGCTCCGACGCGGCGTCCGTCACTTCTAAACGCCAAGAGCGTAAGAAGTATAGTAAGATTCCCCTAAGCTACCCTCGCATTTCTAAACATACACCTTTACTTTCCGTCCCATTAGGCAAACCACCAACTTTTGATGGTGAATATTACGCTAGGTGGAGCGATTTAATGCAATTTCATCTAACCTCGCTCCACAAAATTATATGGGATGTTGTTGAGTTTGGTGCACAGGTACCGTCCGTAGGGGATGAAGACTATGATGAGGATGAGGTGGCCCAAATCGAGCACTTCAACTCTCAAGAAACAACAATACTCCTCGCCTCTTTAAGTAGAGAGGAGTATAACAAAGTTCAAGGGCTGAAGAGCGCCAAGGAGGTTTGGGATGTGCTCAAAACCGCGCACGAGGGAGATGAGCTCACAAAGATCACCAAGCGGGAAACGATCGAGGGGGAGCTCGGTCGGTTCCGGCTTCGCAAAGGGGAAGAGCCACAACACATGTACAACCGGCTCAAGACCTTGGTGAACCAAGTGCGCAACCTCGGGAGCAAGAAGTGGGACGACCACGAAGTGGTTAAGGTTATTCTAAGATCTCTCATTTTCCTTAACCCCACTCAAGTTCAATTAATTCGTGGTAATCCTAGATATACTAAAATGACCGCAGAGGAAGTTATCGGGAATTTTGTAAGTTTTGAGTGCATGATCGAAGGCTCGAGGGAGATCAACGAGCTTGATGATCCCTCCACATCCGAAGCTCAACCCGTCGCATTCAAGGCGACAGAGGAAAAGAAGGAGGAGTCTACACCAAGTAGACAACCAATCGACGCCTCCAAGCTCGACAATGAGGAAATGGCGCTCGTCATCAAGAGCTTCCGCCAAATCCTCAAGCAAAGGAGGGGGAAAGACTACAAGTCCCGCTCCAAGAAAGTTTGCTACAAGTGTGGTAAGCCCGGTCACTTTATTGCAAAATGTCCATTATCAAGTGACAGTGACAGGGATAACGACAAGAAGGGCAAGAGGAGAGAAAAGAAGAGGTACTACAAGAAGAAGGGCGGCGATGCCCATGTTTGTCGGGAGTGGGACTCCGACGAGAGCTCAAGCGACTCCTCCGACGACGAGGACGCCGCCAACATCGCCGTCACCAAGGGACTCCTCTTCCCCAACGTCGGCCACAAGTGCCTCATGGCAAAGGACGGCAAACGGAAGAAGGTTAAATCTAACTCCTCCACTAAATATGAGTCTTCTAGTGATGATAATGCTAGTGATGAGGAGGATAACTTGCGATCTCTTTTTGCCAACCTCAACATGCAACAAAAGGAAAAACTTAATGAATTGATTAGTGCCATTCATGAAAAGGATGATCTCTTGGACACTCAAGAGGACTTCCTTATTAAAGAAAATAAGAAGCATGTTAAGGTTAAAAATGCTTATGCTCTAGAAGTAGAAAAATGTCAAAAACTATCTAGTGAGCTAAGCACTTGCCATGAGATGATTGACAACCTTAGAAATGAAAATGCTAGTTTAAATGCTAAGGTTGATTCTCATGTTTGTGATATTTCAATTCCCAATCTTAGAAACAATAATGATGATTTACTTGCTAAGATTGAAGAATTGAATGTATCTCTTGCTAGCCTTAGATTAGAAAATGAAAACTTGATTGCTAAGGCTAAAGATTTTGATGTTTGCAAAGTTACAATTTCCGATCTTAGAGATAAGAATGATATTTTACGTGCTAAGATTGTTGAACTTAATTCTTGCAAACCATCTACATCTACCATTGAGCATGTCACTATTTGTACTAGATGTAGAGATATTGATGTTGATGCTATTCATGATCCAATGATTTTGATTAAACAACAAAATGATCATATAGCAAAATTAGATGCTAAAATTGTCGAGCATAACTTAGAAAATGAAAAGTTTAAATTTGCTAGAAGTATGCTCTATAATGGGAGACGCCCGGGCATCAAGGATGGCATTGGCTTTCAAAGGGGAGACAATGTCAAACTTAATGCCCCTCCTAAAAGATTGTCCAACTTTGTTAAGGGCAAGGCTCCCATGCCTCAGGATAACGAGGGTTACATTTTATACCCTGCCGGTTATCCCGAGGAGAAAATTAGGAGAATTCACTCTAGGAAGTCTCACTCTAGCCCTAATCATGTTTTTATGTATAAGGATGAGACATCTAGCTCTAGGCAACCAACCCGTGCTAAGTTGCCTAAGAAGAAAACTCCTATTGCATCAAATGATCATGATATTTCTTTTAAAACTTTTGATGCATCTTATGTTTTGACTAACAAATCCGGCAAGGTAGTTGCCAAGTTTGTTGGGGGCAAACACAAGGGGTCAAAGACTTGTGATTGGATACCCAAAGTTCTTGTTTCTAATGCCAAAGGACCCAAAACCGTTTGGGTACCTAAAGTCAAGAACTAAAATTGTTTTGTAGGTTTATGCATCCGGGGGCTCAAGTTGGATACTCGACAGCGGGTGCACAAACCATATGACAGTGGAGAAAAGGATGTTCTCCTCCTATGAGAAAAACCAAGATCCCCAACGAGCTATCACATTCGGGATGGAAATCAAGGTTTGGTCAAAGGTCTTGGTAAAATTGCTATATCTCCTGACCATTCAATTTCCAATGTTTTTCTTGTAGATTCTTTAGATTACAATTTGCTTTCCGTTTCACAATTATGTCAAATGGGCTACAACTGTCTATTTACTGATGTAGGTGTCACTGTCTTTAGAAGAAGTGATGATTCAATAGCATTTAAGGGTGTGTTAGAGGGTCAGCTATACTTAGTAGATTTTGATAGAGCTGAACTCGACACATGCTTAATTGCTAAGACTAACATGGGTTGGCTCTGGCACCGCCGACTAGCCCATGTTGGGATGAAGAATCTTCATAAGCTTCTAAAGGGAGAACACATTTTAGGACTAACAAATGTTCATTTTGAGAAAGACAGGATTTGTAGTGCATGTCAGGCAGGAAAGCAAGTTGGAGCCCATCATCCACACAAGAACATCATGACGACCGAAAGACCACTGGAGCTCCTACACATGGACCTATTCGGCCCGATTGCTTACATAAGCATCGGCGGGAGTAAGTATTGTCTTGTAATAGTGGATGATTATTCTCGCTTCACTTGGGTATTCTTTTTACAGGAAAAATCTCAAACCCAGGAGACCTTAAAGGGATTCTTGAGACGGGCTCAAAATGAGTTTGGCTTAAGGATCAAGAAAATAAGAAGCGACAACGGGACGGAGTTCAAGAACTCTCAAATCGAAGGCTTTCTTGAGGAAGAGGGCATCAAGCATGAGTTCTCTTCTCCCTACACCCCACAACAAAATGGTGTAGTGGAGAGGAAGAATCGAACTCTATTAGACATGGCAAGGACCATGCTTGATGAGTACAAGACTTCGGATCGGTTTTGGGCCGAGGCGGTCAACACCGCTTGCTACGCCATCAACCGGTTGTATCAACACCGAATCCTCAAGAAGACATCATATGAACTCCTAACCGGTAAAAAGCCCAACATTTCATATTTTAGAGTCTTTGGTAGCAAATGCTTTATTCTTATTAAAAGAGGTAGAAAATCTAAATTTGCTCCTAAGACTGTGGAAGGCTTTTTACTTGGTTATGACTCAAACACAAGGGCATATAGGGTCTTTAACAAGTCCACTGGACTAGTTGAAGTCTCATGTGACGTTGTGTTTGATGAAACTAACGGCTCTCAAGTAGAGCAAGTTGATCTTGATGAGATAGGTGATGAAGAGGCTCCGTGCATCGCGCTAAGGAACATGTCCATTGGGGATGTGTGTCCTAAGGAATCCGAAGAGCTTCCAAAAGCACAAGATCAACCATCCTCCTCCACGCGAGCATCTCCACCAACTCAAAATGAGGATGAGGCTCAAGTTGATGAAGTAGAAGATCAAGCAATTGAGCCACCTCAAGATGATGGCAATGATCAAGGGGGAGATGCAAATGAGGAAGACAAGGAGGAAGAGGAACAAAGGCCGCCACACCCAAGAGTCCACCAAGCAATCCAACGAGATCACCCCGTCGACACCATCCTCGGCGACATTCATAAGGGGGTAACTACTAGATCTCGTGTTGCACATTTTTGTGAACATTACTCGTTTGTTTCCTCTATTGAGCCACACAGGGTAGAGGAAGCACTACAAGATTCGGATTGAGTGGTGGCGATGCAAGAAGAGCTCAACAACTTCACTAGGAATGAGGTATGGCATTTAGTTCCACGTCCTAACCAAAATGTTGTAGGAACCAAATGGGTCTTCCGCAACAAGCAAGACGAGCATGGTGTGGTGATAAGGAACAAAGCTCGACTTGTGGCCAAGGGATACTCCCAAGTCGAAGGTTTGGATTTCTGTGAAACCTATGCACCCGTAGCTAGGCTTGAGTCAATTCGTATATTATTAGCCTATCCTACTTACCATGGCTTTAAGCTTTATCAAATGGACGTGAAAAGTGCCTTCCTCAATGGACCAATCAAGGAAGAGGTCTATGTTGAGCAACCTCCCGGCTTTGAAGACAGTGAGTATCCTAACCATGTCTATAAGCTCTCTAAGGCGCTTTACGGGCTCAAGCAAGCCCCAAGAGCATGGTATGAATGCCTTAGGGATTTCCTTATTGCTAATGGCTTCAAAGTCGGAAAAGCCGATCCTACTCTATTCACTAAAACTCTTGACAATGATTTGTTTGTATGCCAAATTTATGTTGATGATATCATATTTGGGTCTACTAACGAATCTACTTGTGAAGAATTTAGTAGGATCATGACACAAAAGTTCGAGATGTTGATGATGGGGGAGTTGAAGTATTTTCTAGGATTCCAAGTCAAACAACTCCAAGAGGGCACCTTCATCAGCCAAACAAAGTACACTCAAGACATTCTAACCAAGTTTGGGATGAAGGATGCCAAACCCATCAAGACACCCATGGGAACTAATGGGCATCTCGACCTCGACACGGGAGGTAAGTCCGTGGATCAAAAGGTATACCGGTCGATGATAGGTTCATTACTCTATTTATGTGCATCTCGACCGGACATTATGCTTTCCCTTTGCATGTGTGCAAGATTCCAATCCGACCCTAAGGAATCCCACCTTACGACCGTAAAACGAATCTTGAGATATTTGGCTTATACTCCTAAGTTTGGGCTTTGGTACCCTCGGGGATCCACTTTTGATTTAATTGGTTATTCGGATGCCGATTGGGCGGGGTGTAAGATTAATAGAAAGAGCACATCAGGGACTTGCCAGTTCTTGGGAAGATCCTTGGTGTCTTGGGCCTCAAAGAAGCAAAATTCGGTCGCTCTTTCAACCGCCGAAGCCGAGTACATTGCCGCAGGTCATTGTTGCGCGCAATTGCTTTGGATGAGGCAAACCCTGCGGGACTACGGTTACAAATTAACCAAAGTCCCTTTGCTATGTGATAATGAGAGTGCAATCAAAATGGCCGACAATCCCGTCGAGCATAGCCGCACTAAGCACATAGCCATTCGGTATCATTTTCTTAGGGATCACCAACAAAAGGGAGATATTGAGATTGCATACATTAATACTAAAGATCAATTAGCCGATATCTTTACCAAACCACTTGATGAACAAACTTTTACCAAACTTAGGCATGAGCTCAATATTCTTGATTCTAGAAATTTCTATTGCTAACTTGCACACATAGCTCATGAATATACCTTTGATCATGTCTCTTTCATATGCTATGACTAATGTGTTTTCAAGTCTACTTCAAATCAAGTCATAGGTGCATTGAAAGGGCATTGGAGTCTTCGGCGAAGATAAAGGCTTCCACTCCGTCAACTCATCCTTCGCCGTCACTCCGAGCCGCTCTCTATCCTTGGGGGAGAGAGCAAAACAAAAGGACTCCTACTTTGGTATAATCTTCACTCTTTTATTTATGACCAAGGGAGGAGAAAGTTATTTGAAGGGCTCTAATGACTCCGTTTTTGGCGATTCATGCCAAAGGGGGAGGAAGTATTAGCCCAAAGCAAAAGGACCGCACCACCACCTAATTTTAAAATGTAATTTCCAATTGTCAATTTGGTATCTTAATGTGTTCAAAAAGGGGAGAAAGTAGTATTTCAAAATTGTTTCATCAAAACCCTCTTGAACACTAAGAGGAGATTTTATTTAGGGGGAGTTTTGTTTAGTCAAAGGAAAAGCATTTGGAACAGGGGGAGAAAATTTCATATCTTGAAAATACTTTGCAAACTCTTATTCATTTACCCTTGACTATTTGCAAAAGAACTTTGAAAAGATTTAGAAAAGATTTTGCAAAAACAAAACATGTGGTGCAAGCGTGGTCCAAAATGTTAAAAATGAAGAAACAATCCATGCATATCTTGTAAGTATTTATATTGGCTCAATTCCAAGCAACCTTTGCACTTATATTATGCAAACTAGTTCAATTATGCACTTCTATATTTGCTTTGGTTTGTGTTGGCATCAATCACCAAAAAGGGGGAGATTGAAAGGGAATTAGGCTTACACCTAGTTCCTATATAATTTTGGTGGTTGAATTGCCCAACACAAATCTTTGGACTAACTAGTTTGTTCTAGTGTATAAGTTACACAGGTGCAAAAGGTTCACACTTAGCCAATAAAAAGACCAAGTGTTGGGTTCAACAAAAGAGCAAAGGAGCAACCGAAGGCTCCTCTGGTCTGGCGCACCGGACTGTCTGGTGCACCACTGGACAGTGTCCGGTGCACCAAAGGACTTCAACGCGAACTCGTCGCCTTCGGGAATTCTCCAGAGCCGGCGCGCTATAATTCACCGGACTGTCCGGTGCTCCAACGGGACGCGGCTCAGGAACTCGCCAGCCTCGGGAAATCAGAGCGGCTGCTCCGCTATAATTCACCGGACATGTCCGGTGTGCACCGGACTGTCCGGTGCATCCACGGAGCAACGGCTACTTCGGCGCCAACGGCTACCTGCGATGCATTTAATGCGCGCGCAGCGCGCGCAGAAGTCAGAGTCGCCCATGCCGGCGCACCGGACAGTGAACAGTGCATGTCCGGTGCGCCACCGGACATCGAGGCGGGCCCAGAAGTCAGAACTCCAACGGTCAGATTCCAACGGCACTGGTGACGTGGCAGGGGCACCGGACATGTCCGGTGCGCCATCGAACAGACAGCCTCCACCAACGGTTATTTTGGTGGTTGGGGCTATAAATACCCCAACCACCCAACCATTCATTGCATCCAAGTTTTCCACTTCCCAACTACTTACAAGAGCTCTAGCATTCAATTCTAGACACACCAAAGAGATCAAATCCTCTCCAAATTCCACACAACGCCCTAGTGACTAGAGAGAGAGATTTGCTTGTGTTCTTTCGAGCTCTTGCGCTTGGATTGCTTTCTTCTTTCTTGATTCCTTCATTGCGATCAAACTCACTTGTAATTGAGGCAAGAGACACCAAACTTGTGGTGGTCCTTGTGGGTACTTTGTGTTCCAAGTGATTGAGAAGAGAAAGCTCACTCGATCCGTGGGATCGTTTGAGAGAGGGAAGGGTTGAAAGAGACCCGGCCTTTGTGGCCTCCTCAACGGGGAGTAGGTTTGAGAGAACCGAACCTCGGTAAAACAAATCCGCGTGTCACACTCTTCATTTGCTTGCGATTTGTTTTCCACCCTCTCTCGCGGACTCGGTTTCATATTTCTAACGCTAACCCGGCTTGTAGTTGTGTTTATATTTGTAAATTTCAGTTTCGCCCTATTCACCCCCCCTCTAGGCGACTATCAACCATTTCTTGGTCTAAAATCCGTAGGTGTTAGCCTCTAGTATTATTGAAAATGGTCGCTCATGGCTATTTTCATAAAAAATGGGGGTTGTGTGGCCATTGATCATCGACCAGAGGCTCGTACACTTCACCCCACATATGTTTCCTTGCCATATATTACATTCTTGGATTTCTGGTGGAAACCATTTCTTGGTTAAAAACTCGTACGTGTTAGCCTTCGGTATTATTGAAAATGGTCATTCATGGCTATTTTCGACAAAATGGGGGTTGTGTGGCCATTGATCATCGACCAGAGGCTCATACACCTCACCCCACATATGTTTCCTTGCCATAGATCACATTCTTGGATTTCTGGTGGAGACCATTGATCTTCGACCAGAGGCTCATACACCTCACTACACATATGTTTCCTTGCCATAGATCACATTCTTGGATTTATGGTGGAGAACATTTGATCTATGGCAAGGAAACATATGTGGGGTGAGGTGTACGAGCCTCTGGTCGATGATCAATGGCCACACAAACCCCATTTTGCCGAAAATAGCCATGAATGACCATTTTCAAAAATACCGAAGGCTAACACCTACGGATTTTTGACCAAGAAATGGTCTCCACCAGAAATCCAAGAATGTGATCTATGGCAAGGAAACATATGTGGGGTGAGGTGTATGAGCCTCTGGTCGATGATCAATGGCCACACAACCCCCATTTTTGTCGAAAATAGCCATGAACGACCATTTTCAATAATACCGAAGGCTAACACCTACGGATTTTTGACCAAGAAATGGTCTCCACCAGAAATCCAAGAATGAGATCTATGGCAAGGAAACATATGTGGGGTGAGGTGTATGAGCCTATGGTGGAAGATCAATGGCCACACAACCCCCATTTTGCCGAAAATAGCCATGAACGACCATTTTCAATAATACCGAAGGCTAACACGTACGAGTTTTTAACCAAGAAATGGTCTCCACCAGAAATCCAAGAATGTGATCTATGGCAAGGAAACATATGTGAGGTGAGGTGTATGAGCGTCTGGTCGATGATCAATGGCCACACAACCCCCATTTTTGTCGAAAATAGCCATGAATGACCATTTTCAAAAATACTAAAGGCTAACACCTACGGATTTTTGACCAAGAAATGGTCTCCACCAGAAATCCAAGAATGTGATCTATGGCAAGGAAACATATGTGGGGTGAGGTGTACGAGCCTCTGGTCGATGATCAATGGCCACACAACCCCCATTTTGCCGAAAATAGCCATGAGTGACCATTTCCAATAATACCGAAGGCTAACACGTACGAGTTTTTAACCAAGAAATGGTTTCCACCAGAAATCCAAGAATGTAATCTATGGTGTGATCTATGGCAAGGAAACATATGTGGGGTGAGGTGTATGAGCCTCTGGTCGACGATCAATGGCCACACAACCCTAATTTTTGTCGAAAATAGCCATGAACGACCATTTTCAATGACACTGAAGGCTAACACCTACGGATTTTTGACCAAGAAATGGTCTCCACCATAAATCCAAGAATGTGATCTATGGCAAGGAAACATATGTGGGGTGAGGTGTATGAGCGTCTGGTCGATGATCAATGGCCACACAACCCCCATTTTTGTCGAAAATAGCCATGAATGACCATTTTCAAAAATACCAAAGGCTAACACGTACGAGTTTTTAACCAAGAAATGGTCTCCACCAGAAATCCAAGAATGTAATCTATGGCAAGGAAACATATGTGGGGTGAGGTGTATGAGCCTCTGGTCGATGATAAATGGCCACACAACCCCCATTTTGCCGAAAATAGCCATGAATGACCATTTTCAATAATACCGAAGGCTAACACCTACGAGTTTTTAACCAAGAAATGGTCTCCACCAAAAATCCAAGAATGTGATCTATGGCAAGGAAACATATGTGGGGTGAGGTGTATGAGCCTCTGGTCGATGATCAATGGCCACACAACCCCCATTTTTGTCGAAAATAGCCATGAACGACCATTTTCAATAATACCGAAGGCTAACACCTACAGATTTTTGACCAAGAAATGGTCTCCACCAGAAATCCAAGAATGTGATCTATGGCAAGGAAACATATGTGGGGTGAGGTGTATGAGCCTCTGGTCGATGGTCAATGGCCACACAACCCCCATTTTTGTCGAAAATAGCCATGAACGACCATTTTCAATAATACCGAAGGCTAACACCTACGGATTTTTGACCAAGAAATGGTCTCCACCAGAAATCCAAGAATGTGATCTATGGCAAGGAAACATATGTGTAGTGAGGTGTATGAGCCTCTGGTCGAATATCAATGGCCACACAACCCCCATTTTTGTCGAAAATAGCCATGAACGACCATTTTCAATAATATCGAAGGCTAACAACTACGGATTTTTGCCCAAGAAATGGTCTCCACCAGAAATCCAAGAATGTGATCTATGACAAGGAAACATATGTGGGGTGAGGTGTATGAGCCTCTGGTCGATGATCAATGGCCACACAACCCCCATTTTGTCGAAAATAGCCATGAACGACCATTTTCAATAATACCGAAGGCTAACACCTACGGATTTTTGACCAAGAAATGGTCTCCACCAGAAATCCAAGAATGTGATCTATGGCAAGGAAACATATGTGGGGTGAGGTGTATGAGCCTATGGTGGAAGATCAATGGCCACACAACCCCCATTTTGCCGAAAATAGCCATGAACGCCCATTTTCAATAATACCGAAGGCTAACACGTACGAGTTTTTAACCAAGAAATGGTCTCCACCTGAAATCCAAGAATGTGATCTATGGCAAGGAAACATATGTGGGGTGCGGTGTATGAGCGTCTGGTCGATGATCAATGGCCACACAACCCCCATTTTTGTCGAAAATAGCCATAAATGACCATTTTCAAAAATACCAAAGGCTAACACCTACGGATTTTTGACCAAGAAATGGACTCCACCAGAAATCCAAGAATGTGATCTATGGCAAGGAAACATATGTGGGGTGAGGTGTACGAGCCTCTGGTCGATGATCAATGGCCACACAACCCCCATTTTGCCGAAAATAGCCATGAATGACCATTTTCAATAATACCGAAGGCTAACACGTACGAGTTTTTAACCAAGAAATGGTTTCCACCAGAAATCCAAGAATGTAATCTATGGTGTGATCTATGGCAAGGAAACATATGTGGGGTGAGGTGTATGAGCCTCTGGTCGACGATCAATGGCCACACAACCCTAATTTTTGTCGAAAATAGCCATGAACGACCATTTTCAATGACACTGAAGGCTAACACCTACGGATTTTTGACCAAGAAATGGTCTCCACCATAAATCCAAGAATGTGATATATGGCAAGGAAACATATGTGGGGTGAGGTGTATGAGCGTCTGGTCGATGATCAATGGCCACACAACCCCCATTTTTGTCGAAAATAGCCATGAATGACCATTTTCAAAAATACCAAAGGCTAACACGTACGAGTTTTTAACCAAGAAATGGTCTCCACCAGAAATCCAAGAATGTAATCTATGGCAAGGAAACATATGTGGGGTGAGGTGTATGAGCCTCTGGTCGATGATAAATGGCCACAAAACCCCCATTTTGCCGAAAATAGCCATGAATGACCATTTTCAATAATACCGAAGGCTAACACCTACGAGTTTTTAACCAAGAAATGGTCTCCACCAGAAATCCAAGAATGTGATCTATGGCAAGGAAACATATGTGGGGTGAGGTGTATGAGCCTCTGGTCGATGATCAATGGCCACACAACCCACATTTTTTATGAAAATAGCCATGAGCGACCTTGAAAATAGCCATGAGCGACCATTTTCAATAATACTAGAGGCTAACACGTACGGATTTTTGACCAAGAAATGGTCTCCACCAGAAATCCAAGAATGTGATCTATGGCAAGGAAACATATGTGGGGTGAGGTGTATGAGCCTCTGGTCGATGATCAATGGCCACACAACCCCCATTTTTGTCGAAAATAGCCATGAACGACCATTTTCAATAATACCGAAGGCTAACACCTACGGATTTTTGACCAAGAAATGGTCTCCACCAGAAATCCAAGAATGTGATCTATGGCAAGGAAACATATGTGGGGTGAGGTGTATGAGCCTCTGGTCGATGATCAATTGTCACATAACCCCCATTTTTGTCGAAAATAGCCATGAACGACCATTTTCAATAATATCGAAGGCTAACACCTACGGATTTTTGACCAAGAAATGGTCTCCACCAGAAATCCAAGAATATGATCTACGACAAGGAAACATATGTGGGGTGAGGTGTATGAGCCTCTGGTCGCGATCAATGGCCACACAACCCCCATTTTTGTCGAAAATAGCCATGAATGACCATTTTCAATAATATCGAAGGCTAACACCTACGGATTTTTGACCAAGAAATGGTCTCCACCAGAAATCCAAGAATGTGATCTATGGCAAGGAAACATATGTGGGGTGAGGTGTATGAGCCTCTGGTCGACGATCAATGGCCACACAACCCCCATTTTGCCGAAAATAGCCATGAATGACCATTTTCAATAATACCGAAGGCTAACACGTACGAGTTTTTAACCAAGAAATGGTCTCCACCAGAAATCCAAGAATGTAATCTATGACAAGGAAACATATGTGGGGTGAGGTTTATGAGCCTCTAGTCGATGATAAATGGCCACACAACCCCCATTTTTTATGAAAATAGCCATGAGCGACCTTGAAAATAGCCATGAGCGACCATTTCAATAATACTAGAGGCTAACACCTACGGATTTTAGACCAAGAAATGGTCTCCACCAGAAATCCAAGAATGTGATCTATGGCAAGGAAACATATGTGGGGTGAGGTGTATGAGCCTCTAGTCGATGATCAAATGCCACACAACCCCCATTTTTGTCGAAAAATAGCCATGAATGACCATTTTCAATAATACCGAAGGCTAACACCTACGGATTTTTGACCAAGAAATGGTCTCCACCAGAAATCTAAGAATGTGATCTATGGCAAGGAAACATATGTGGGGTGAGGTGTACGAGCCTCTGGTCGATGATCAATGGCCACACAACCCCCATTTTGCCGAAAATAGCCATGAATGACCATTTTCAATAATACCGAAGGCTAACACGTACGAGTTTTTAACCAAGAAATGGTTTCCACCAGAAATCCAAGAATGTAATCTATGGCAAGGAAACATATGTGGGGTGAGGTTTATGAGCCTCTAGTCGATGATAAATGGCCACACAACCCCCATTTTTTTATGAAAATAGCCATGAGCGACCTTGAAAATAGCCATGAGCGACCATTTTCAATAATACTAGAGGCTAACACCTATGGATTTTAGACGAAGAAATGGTCTCCACCAGAAATCCAATAATGTGATCTATGGCAAGGAAACATATGTGGGGTGAGGTGTATGAGCATCTGGTCGATGATCAATGGCCACACAACCCCCATTTTTGTCGAAAATAGCCATGAGCGACCATTTTCAATAATTCCTAAGGCTAACACCTACGGATTTTAGACCAAGAAATGGTCTCCACCAGAAATCCAAGAATGTGATCTATGGCAAGGAAACATATGTGGGGTGAGGTGTATGAGCGTCTGGTCGATGATCAATGGCCACACAACCCCCATTTTTGTCGAAAATAGCCATGAACGACCATTTTCAATAATACCGAAGGCTAACACCTACGGATTTTTGCCCAAGAAATGGTCTCCACCAGAAATCCAAGAATGTGATCTATGGCAAGGAAACATATGTGGGGTGAGGTGTATGAGCGTCTGGTCGATGATCAATGGCCACACAACCCCCATTTTTGTCGAAAATAGCCATGAACGACCATTTTCAATAATACCGAAGGCTAACACCTACGGATTTTTGACCAAGAAATGGTCTCCACCAGAAATCCAAGAATGTGATCTACGACAAGGAAACATATGTGGGGTGAGGTGTATGAGCCTCTGGTCGACGATCAATGGCCACACAATCCCCATTTTGCCGAAAATAGCCATGACTGACCATTTTCAATAATACCGAAGGCTAACACGTACGAGTTTTTAACCAAGAAAAGGTTTCCACCAGAAATCCAAGAATGTAATCTATGGCAAGGAAACATATGTGGGGTGAGGTGTATGAGCCTCTAGTCGATGATAAATGGCCACACAACCCCCATTTTTGTCGAAAATAGCCATGAACGACCATTTTCAATAATACCGAAGGCTAACACCTACGGATTTTTGACCAAGAAATGGTCTCCACCAGAAATCCAAGAATGTGATCTATGGCAAGGAAACATATGTGGGGTGAGGTGTACGAGCCTTTAGTCGATGATCAATGGCCACACAACCCCCATTTTGCCGAAAATAGCCATGAGCGACCATTTTCAATAATATTAGAGGCTAACACCTACGGATTTTAGACCAAGAAATGGTCTCCACCAGAAATCCAAGAATGTGATCTATGGCAAGGAAACATATGTGGGGTGAGGTGTACGAGCCTCTGGTCGATGATCAATGGCCACACAACCCCCATTTTTGTCGAAAATAGCCATGAACGACCATTTTCAATAATACCGAAGGCTAACACGTACGAGTTTTTAACCAAGAAATGGTTTCCACCAGAAATCCAAGAATGTAATCTATGGCAAGGAAACATATGTGGGGTGAGGTTTATGAGCCTCTAGTCGATGATAAATGGCCACACAACCCCCATTTTTTATGAAAATAGCCATGAGCGACCTTGAAAATAGCCATGAGCGACCATTTTCAATAATATTAGAGGCTAACACCTACGGATTTTAGACCAAGAAATGGTCTCCACCAGAAATCCAAGAATGTGATCTATGGCAAGGAAACATATGTGGGGTGAGGTGTACGAGCCACTGGTCGATGATCAATGGCCACACAACCCCCATTTTTGTCGAAAATAGCCATGAACGATCATTTTCAATAATACCGAAGGCTAACACGTACGAGTTTTTAACCAAGAAATGGTCTCCACCAGAAATCCAAGAATGTGATCTATGGCAAGGAAACATATGTGAGGTGAGGTGTATGAGCGTCTGGTCGATGATCAATGGCCACACAACCCCCATTTTTGTCGAAAATAGCCATGAATGACCATTTTCAAAAATACCAAAGGCTAACACGTACGGATTTTTGACCAAGAAATGGTCTCCACCAGAAATCCAAGAATGTGATCTATGGCAAGGAAACATATGTGGGGTGAGGTGTATGAGCCTCTGGTCGATGATCAATGGCCACACAACCCCCATTTTGCCGAAAATAGCCATGAATGACCATTTTCAATAATACCGAAGGCTAACACGTACGAGTTTTTAACCAAGAAATGGTCTCCACCAGAAATCCATGAATGTGATCTATGGCAAGGAAATATATGTGGGGTGAGGTTTATGAGCCTCTAGTCGATGATAAATGGCCACACAACCCCCATTTTTTATGAAAATAGCCATGAGCGACCATTTTCAATAATACTGGAGGCTAAGACCTACGGATTTTTGACCAAGAAATGGTCTCCACCAGAAATCCAAGAATGTGATCTATGGCAAGGAAACATATGTGGGGTGAGGTGTATGAGCCTCTGGTCGATGATCAATTGCCACACAACCCCCATTTTGTCGAAAATAGCCATGAACGACCATTTTCAATAATACCGAAGGCTAACACCTACGGATTTTTGACCAAGAAATGGTCTCCACCAGAAATCCAAGAATGTGATCTATGGCAAGGAAACATATGTGGGGTGAGGTGTATGAGCCTCTAGTCGATGATCAATGGCCACACAACCCCCATTTTTGTCGAAAATAGCCATGAATGACCATTTTCAATAATACCGAAGGCTAACACCTACGAGTTTTTATCCAAGAAACGGTCTCCACCAGAAATCCAAGAATGTGATCTATGGCAAGGAAACATATGTGGGGTGAGGTGTATGAGCCTCTGGTCGATGATCAATGGCACACAACCCCCATTTTTTATGAAAATAGCCATGAGCGACCTTGAAAATAGCCATGAGCGACCATTTTCAATAATACTAGAGGCTAAGACCTGCGGATTTTTGACCAAGAAATGGTCTCCACCAGAAATCCAAGAATGTGATCTATGGCAAGGAAACTTATGTGGGGTGAGGTGTATGAGCCTCTGGTCGATGATCAATGGCCACACAACCCCCATTTTTTATGAAAATAGCCATGAACGACCATTTTCAAAAATACCAAAGGCTAACACCTACGGATTTTTGACCAAGAAATGGTCTCCACCAGAAATCCAAGAATGTGATCTATGGCAAGGAAACATATGTGGGGTGAGGTGTACGAGCCTCTGGTCGATGATCAATGGCCACAGAACCCCCATTTTGCTGAAAATAGCCATGAACGACCATTTTCAATAATACCGAAGGCTAACACGTACGAGTTTTTAACCAAGAAATGGTCTCCACCAGAAATCCAAGAATGTGATCTATGGCAAGGAAACATATGTGGGGTGAGGTGTATGAGCCTTTAGTCGATGATCAATGGCCACACAACCCCCATTTTGCCGAAAATAGCCATGAGCGACCATTTTCAATAATATTAGAGGCTAACACCTACGGATTTTAGACCAAGAAATGGTCTCCACCAGAAATCCAAGAATGTGATCTATGGCAAGGAAACATATGTGGGGTGAGGTGTACGAGCCTCTGGTCGATGATCAATGGCCACACAACCCCCATTTTTGTCGAAAATAGCCATGAACGACCATTTTCAATAATACTGAAGGCTAACACGTACGAGTTTTTAACCAAGAAATGGTCTCCACCAGAAATCCAAGAATGTGATCTATGGCAAGGAAAGATATGTGGGGTGAGGTGTATGAGTGTCTGGTCGATGATCAATGGCCACACAACCCCCATTTTTGTGGAAAATAGCTATGAACGACCTTGAAAATAGCCATGAGCGACCATTTTCAATAATACTAGAGGCTAACACCTACGGATTTTAGACCAAGAAATGGTCTCCACCAGAAATCCAAGAATGTGATCTATGACAAGGAAACATATGTGGGGTGAGGTGTATGAGCGTCTGGTCGATGATCAATGGCCACACAACCCCCATTTTTGTCAAAAATAGCCATGAACGACCATTTTCAATAATACCGAAGGCTAACACCTACGGATTTTTGCCCAAGAAATGGTCTCCACCAGAAATCCAAGAATGTGATCTATGGCAAGGAAACATATGTGGGGTGAGGTGTATGAGCCTCTGGTCGACGATCAATGGCCACACAACCCCATTTTGCCGAAAATAGCCATGAACGACCATTTTCAATAATACCGAAGGCTAACACGTACGAGTTTTTGACCAAGAAATGGTCTCCACCAAAAATCCAAGAATGTGATCTATGGCAAGGAAACATATGTGGGGTGAGGTGTATGAGCCTCTGGTCGACGATCAATGGCCACACAACCCCCATTTTGCCGAAAATAGCCATGAATGACCATTTTCAATAATACTAGAGGCTAAGAACTACGGATTTTAGACCAAGAAATGGTCTCCACCAGAAATCCAAGAATGTGATCTATGGCAAGGAAACATATGTGGGGTGAGGTGTATGAGCGTCTGGTCGATGATCAATGGCCACACAACCCCCATTTTTGTCGAAAATAGCCATGAACGACCATTTTCAAAAATACCGAAGGCTAACACCTACGGATTTTTGACCAAGAAATGGTTTCCACCAGAAATCCAAGAATGTGATCTATGGCAAGGAAACATATGTGGGGTGAGGTTTATGAGCCTCTAGTCGATGATCAATGGCCACACAACCCCCATTTTTGTCGAATAGCCATGAATGACCATTTTCAATAATACCGAAGGCTAACACGTACGAGTTTTTAACCAAGAAATGGTTTCCACCAGAAATCCAAGAATGTAATCTATGGCAAGGAAACATATGTGGGGTGAGGTTTATGAGCCTCTAGTCGATGATAAATGGCCACACAACCCCCATTTTTTATGAAAATAGCCACGAGCGACCTTGAAAATACCCATGAGCGACCATTTCTTGGTCTAAAATCCGTAGGTGTTAGCCTCTAATATTTTTGAAAATGGTCGCTCATGGCTATTTTCGGCAAGGAAACATATGTGGGGTGAGGTGTACGAGCCTCTGGTCGATGATCAATGGCCACACAACCCCCATTTTTGTCGAAAATAGCCATGAACGACCATTTTCAATAATACCGAAGGCTAACACGTACGAGTTTTTAACCAAGAAATGGTCTCCACCAGAAATCCAAGAATGTGATCTATGGCAAGGAAACATATGTGGGGTGAGGTGTATGAGCGTCTAGTCGATGATCAATGGCCACACAACCCCCATTTTTGTCGAAAATAGCCATGAATGACCATTTTCAAAAATACAAAAGGCTAACACGTACGGATTTTTGACCAAGAAATGGTCTCCATCAGAAATCCAAGAATGTGATCTATGGCAAGGAAACATATGTGGGGTGAGGTGTATGAGCCTCTTGTCGATGATCAATGGCCACACAACCCCCATTTTGCCAAAAATAGCCATGAATGACCATTTTCAATAATACCGAAGGCTAACACGTACGAGTTTTTAACCAAGAAATGGTCTCCACCAGAAATCCAAGAATGTGATCTATGGCAAGGAAACATATGTGGGGTGAGGTTTATGAGCCTCTAGTCGATGATAAATGGCCACACAACCCCCATTTTTTATGAAAATAGCCATGAGCGACCATTTTCAATAATACTGGAGGCTAAGACCTACGGATTTTTGACCAAGAAACGACCTCCACCAGAAATCCAAGAATGTGATCTATGGCAAGGAAACATATGTGGGGTGAGGTGTATGAGCCTCTGGTCGATGATCAATTGCCACACAACCCCCATTTTGTCGAAAATAGCCATGAACGACCATTTTCAATAATACCGAAGGCTAACACCTACGGATTTTTGACCAAGAAATGGTCTCCACCAGAAATCCAAGAATGTGATCTATGGCAAGGAAACATATGTGGGGTGAGGTGTATGAGCCTCTAGTCGATGATCAATGGCCACACAACCCCCATTTTTGTCGAAAATAGCCATGAATGACCATTTTCAATAATACCGAAGGCTAACACCTACGAGTTTTTATCCAAGAAACGGTCTCCACCAGAAATCCAAGAATGTGATCTATGGCAAGGAAACATATGTGGGGTGAGGTGTATGAGCCTCTGGTCGATGATCAATGGCCACACAACCCCCATTTTTTATGAAAATAGCCATGAGCGACCTTGAAAATAGCCATGAGCGACCATTTTCAATAATACTAGAGGCTAAGACCTGCGGATTTTTGACCAAGAAATGGTCTCCACCAGAAATCCAAGAATGTGATCTATGGCAAGGAAACATATGTGGGGTGAGGTGTATGAGCCTCTGGTCGATGATCAATGGCCACACAACCCCCATTTTTTTATGAAAATAGCCATGAACGACCATTTTCAAAAATACCAAAGGCTAACACCTACGGATTTTTGACCAAGAAATGGTATCCACCAGAAATCCAAGAATGTGATCTATGGCAAGGAAACATATGTGGGGTGAGGTGTACGAGCCTCTAGTCGATGATCAATGGCCACAGAACCCCCATTTTGCCGAAAATAGCCATGAACGACCATTTTCAATAATACCGAAGGCTAACACGTACGAGTTTTTAACCAAGAAATGGTCTCCACCAGAAATCCAAGAATGTGATCTATGGCAAGGAAACATATGTGGGGTGAGGTGTACGAGCCTTTAGTCGATGATCAATGGCCACACAACCCCCATTTTGCAGAAAATAGCCATGAACGACCATTTTCAATAATATTAGAGGCTAACACCTACGGATTTTAGACCAAGAAATGGTCTCCACCAGAAATCCAAGAATGTGATCTATGGCAAGGAAACATATGTGGGGTGAGGTGTACGAGCCTCTGGTCGATGATCAATGGCCACACAACCCCCATTTTTGTCGAAAATAGCCATGAACGACCATTTTCAATAATACCGAAGGCTAACACGTACGAGTTTTTAACCAAGAAATGGTCTCCACCAGAAATCCAAGAATGTGATCTATGGCAAGGAAACATATGTGGGGTGAGGTGTATGAGCGTCTGGTCCATGATCAATGGCCACACAACCCCCATTTTTGTCGAAAATAGCCATGAACGACCTTGAAAATAGCCATGAACGACCTTGAAAATAATACTAGAGGCTAACACGTATGGATTTTAGACCAAGAAATGGTCTCCACCAGAAATCCAAGAATGTGATCTATGACAAGGAAACATATGTGGGGTTAGGTGTATGTGCGTCTGGTCGATGATCAATGGCCACACAACCCCCATTTTTGTCAAAAATAGCCATGAACGACCATTTTCAATAATACCGAAGGCTAACACCTACGGATTTTTGCCCAAGAAATGGTCTCCACCAGAAATCCAAGAATGTGATCTATGGCAAGGAAACATATGTGGGGTGAGGTGTATGAGCATCTAGTCGATGATCAATGGCCACATAACCCCCATTTTTGTCGAAAATAGCCATGAACGACCATTTTCAAAAATACCGAAGGCTAACACCTACGGATTTTTGACCAAGAAATGGTTTCCACCAGAAATCCAAGAATGTGATCTATGGCAAGGAAACATATGTGGGGTGAGGTTTATGAGCCTCTGGTCGATGATCAATGGCCACACAACCCCCATTTTTGTCGAAAATAGCCATGAATGACCATTTTCAATAATACCGAAGGCTAACACGTACGAGTTTTTAAGCAAGAAATGGTTTCCACCAGAAATCCAAGAATGTAATCTATGGCAAGGAAACATATGTGGGGTGAGGTTTATGAGCCTCTAGTCGATGATAAATGGCCACACAACCCCCATTTTTTATGAAAATAGCCACGAGCGACCTTGAAAATAGCCATGAGCGACCATTTTCAATAATACTAGAGGCTTACACCTACGGATTTTAGACCAAGAAATGGTCTCCACCAGAAATCCAAGAATGTGATCTATGGCAAGGAAACATATGTGGGGTGAGGTGTATGAGCGTCTGGTCGATGATCAATGGCCACACAACCCCCATTTTTGTCGAAAATAGCCATGAACGACCATTTTGAATAATACCGAAGGCTAACACCTACGGATTTTTGACCAAGAAATGGTCTCCACCAGAAATCCAAGAATGTGATCTATGGCAAGGAAACATATGTGGGGTGAGGTGTATGAGCCTCTAGTCGATGATCAATGGCCACACAATCCCCATTTTTGTCGAAAATAGCCATGAATGACCATTTTCAAAAATACCAAAGGCTAACACGTACGGATTTTTGACCAAGAAATGGTGTCCACCAGAAATCCAAGAATGTGATCTATGGCAAGGAAACATATGTGGGGTGAGGTGTACGAGCCTCTGGTCGATGATCAATGGCCACACAACCCCCATTTTGCCGAAAATAGCCATGAACGACCATTTTCAATAATACTGAAGGCTAACACCTACGGATTTTTGACCAAGAAATGGTCTCCACCAGAAATCCAAGAATGTGATCTATGGCAAGGAAACATATGTGGGGTGAGGTGTATGAGCCTATGGTCGATGATCAATGGCCACACAACCCCCATTTTTGTCGAAAATAGCCATGAACGACCATTTTCAATAATATCGAAGGCTAACACGTACGAGTTTTTGACCAAGAAATGGTCTCCACCAGAAATCCAAGAATGTGATCTACGACAAGGAAACATATGTGGGGTGAGGTGTATGAGCCTCTGGTCTACGATCAATGGCCACACAACCCCCATTTTGCCGAAAATAGCCATGAATGACCATTTTCAATAATACCGAAGGCTAACACGTACGAGTTTTTAACCAAGAAATGGTTTCCACCAGAAATCCAAGAATGTAATCTATGGCAAGGAAACATATGTGGGGTGAGGTTTATGAGCCTCTAGTCGATGATAAATGGCCACACAACCCCCATTTTTTATGAAAATATCCATGAGCGACCTTGAAAATAGCCATGAGCGATCATTTTCAATAATACTAGAGGCTAACACCTACGGATTTTAGACCAAGAAATGGTCTCCACCAAAAATCCAAGAATGTGATCTATGGCAAGGAAACATATGTGTAGTGAGGTGTATGAGCCTCTAGTCGATGATCAATGGCCACACAACCCCCATTTTTGTCGAAAATAGCCATGAATGACCATTTTCAATAATAAGGCTAACAGCGACCATTTTCAATAATACTAGAGGCTAAGACCTACGGATTTTTGACCAAGAAATGGTCTCCACCAGAAATCCAAGAATGTGATCTATGGCAAGGAAACATATGTGGGGTGAGGTGTACGAGCCTCTGGTCGATGATCAATGGCCACACAACCCCCATTTTGCCGAAAATAGCCATGAGCGACGATTTTCAATAATATTAGAGGCTAAGACCTACGGATTTTTGACCAAGAAATGGTCTCCACCAGAAATCCAAGAATGTGATCTATGGCAAGGAAACATATGTGGGGTGAGGTGTATGAGCCTCTGGTCGACGATCAATGGCCACACAACCCCCATTTTGCTGAAATTAGCCATGAGCGACCATTTTCAATAATACTAGAGGCTAAGACCTACGGATTTTTGACCAAGAAATGGTCTCCACCAGAAATCCAAGAATGTGATCTACGACAAGGAAACATATGTGGGTGAGGTGTATGAGCCTCTGGTCGACGATCAATGGCCACACAACCCCCATTTTGCCGAAAATAGCCATGAATGACCATTTTCAATAATACCGAAGGCTAACACGTACGAGTTTTTAACCAAGAAATGGTCTCCACCAGAAATCCAAGAATGTGATCTACGACAAGGAAACATATGTGGGGTGAGGTGTATGAGCCTCTGGTCGACGATCAATGGCCACACAACCCCCATTTTGCCGAAAATAGCCATGAACGACCATTTCAATAATACCGAAGGCTAACACCTACGGATTTTTGACCAAGAAATGGTCTCCACCAGAAATCCAAGAATGTGATCTATGGCAAGGAAACATATGTGGGGTGAGGTGTATGAGCCTCTGGTCGATGATCAATGGCCACACAACCCCCATTTTTGTCGAAAATAGCCATGAACGACCATTTTCAATAATACCGAAGGCTAACACCTACGGATTTTTGACCAAGAAATGGTCTCCACCAGAAATCCAAGAATGTGATCTATGGCAAGGAAACATATGTGGGGTGAGGTTTATGAGCCTCTAGTCGATGATAAATGGCCACACAACCCCCATTTTTTATGAAAATAGCCATGAGCGACCTTGAAAATAGCCATGAGCGACCATTTTCAATAATACTAGAGGCTAACACCTACGGATTTTAGACCAAGAAATGGTCTCCACCAGAAATCCAAGAATGTGATCTATGGCAAGGAAACATATGTGGGGTGAGGTTTATGAGCCTCTAGTCGATGATAAATGGCCACACAACCCCCATTTTTCTCGAAAATAGCCATGAATGACCATTTTCAAAAATACCAAAGGCTAACACGTACGGATTTTTGACCAAGAAATGGTCTCCACCAGAAATCCAAGAATGTGATCTATGGCAAGGAAACATATGTGGGGTGAGGTGTACGAGCCTCTGGTCAATGATCAATGGCCACACAACCCCCATTTTGCCGAAAATAGCCATGAACGACCATTTTCAATAATACCGAAGGCTAACACGTACGAGTTTTTAACCAAGAAATGGTCTCCACCAGAAATCCAAGAATGTGATCTATGGCAAGGAAACATATGTGGGGTGAGGTTTATGAGCCTCTAGTCGATGATAAATGGCCACACAACCCCCATTTTTTATAAAAATAGCCATGAGCGACCATTTTCAATAATACTAGAGGGTTAGACCTACAGATTTTTGACCAAGAAATGGTCTCCACCAGAAATCCAAGAATGTGATCTATGGCAAGGAAACATATGTGGGGTGAGGTGTATGAGCCTCTGGTCGACGATCAATGGCCACACAACCCTAATTTTTGTCGAAATAGCCATGAACGACCATTTTCAATGACACAGAAGGCTAACACCTACGGATTTTTGACCAAGAAATGGTCTCCACCATAAATCCAAGAATGTGATCTATGGCAAGGAAACATATGTGTAGTGAGGTGTATGAGCCTCTGGTCGAAGATCAATGGCCACACAACCCCCATTTTTGTCGAAAATAGCCATGAATGACCATTTTCAAAAA